>NC_066877.1:38047018-38277876 GCF_022985175.1 Labeo rohita | reverse complement strand
GACTTCTACTTCTTCGACTTTTCTATGGCTTCTGCCTCTTCGACTTTTTCTTTTTTTTCTATGACTTCTGCTTCTTCGACTTTTCTCTCTTCTTCTTTTTTTCTTTTTCTTCTTCTTTTTCTTGACTTTTCTTCGACTTTTCTTCTGCTTTCTATGACTTCTGCCTCTTCGACTTTTTCTTCGATTTTTCTATGACTTCTTCCTCTTCGACTTTTTCTTCGACTTCTTTCTTCGACTTTTCTTCTTCTCTTCTTTCGACTTTTCTTCGACTTTTTCTTCTTCGACTTTTCTTCGACTTTTTCTTCTTCTCTTCTTTTTCTTTTTCTTCTTTTCTGCTTTTCTTCTTCTTTTTCTTTTTTCTATGGCTTTTCTTCTTTTTCTTGACTTTTCTTTCTTTTTTCTTCTTCTTTTTTTTCTGCTTCTTTCTTTTTTTTTCTATGGCTTCTGCCTCTTCTTTTTTTTCTTCGACTTTTCTCTTCTTTTTCTTCTACTTTTTCTTGGCTTTCTTTTCTTCGACTTTTTTCTTCTTTTTCTTCTTCGACTTTTTCTTCTTTTTTTCGACTTTTCTTGACTTCTTTCGACTTTTTTTCTTTTTTCTTTCTTCGACTTTTTCTTCTTTCTTTTTTTCTTCTTTTTTTCTTTCTGCTTTCTTTTTTTCTTTTTCTTCTTTTCTTTTCTTTTCTTTTTTCTTCGACTTTTTCTTCGACTTTTTCTTTTTCTTTTTTCTCTTCTTCTTCTTTTTCTTCTTTTTCTTGCCTCTTCTTTTCTTCGACTTTTCTTCTTCTTTTTTTCTTCGACTTTTCTTCTTCGACTTTTCTTTTTCTTCTTCTTCTTTTTTCTTCTTCTTTTTTTCTATGACTTTTTCTTTTTTTTTTCTTTTTCTTGACTTTTTTCTGACTTTTTTTTTCTTCTTTTTTTTTTTTTCTTCGACTTTTTCTTCGACTTTTTCTTTCGACTTTTTCTTTCGACTTTTCTTTCGACTTTTTCTTTTTCTATGACTTCTTTCTTCGACTTTTCTTCTTTCTTCTTCTTTTTTTTTTTTCTTCTTTTTTTTTTTTTTCTTCGACTTCTTTCGACTTTTTCTTCGACTTTTTCTTCTGACTTTTTTCTTCGACTTTTCTTCGACTTTTTCTTTCTTCTTTTTTTTTTTTCTTCTTTTTTCTTCGACTTCTTCTCTTCGACTTTTTCTTGACTTCTTCTTTCGACTTTTTCTTGACTTCTTCTTCTTCTTTTTCTCTCGACTTCTTTCTTCTTCGACTTTTTTTCTTCTTTTGCTTCTTTTTCTTTTTTTTCTATGGCTTCTTCTTCGACTTTTCTTCGACTTTTCTTTTTTCTTCTTTTCTTCTTCTGACTTTTCTTTCTACTTCTTCTTTTCTTCTTGGCTTTTTTTTTTTTCTTTTACTTTTTCTATGACTTCTACTTCTTCGACTTTTTCTTCGACTTCTGCCTCTTCGACTTTTTTATGTAATGGCGTAGCAATCCACGAGAAGTCTTGAATAAATGTGCAGTAGTAGCTGAGGAACCCCAACAACCGTCACAACTCTCAGACAGTAACGGGCTGCTCTCAGGGAGGACTGCTTCTATGTCTTTTGGTTTGATACAGACAACATCCTCTAAGACTAATCTTCCCACTTATCTAACCTCTCTCTTGAAGAGTTTGCATTTTGCTGGCCTCAACTTTACTCCATGCTCCTTCAGTACTCTGAGGACTCTCCTGAGTCCCTGGACATGGTCATTGAATGTTTTGCCAAAGCAGTGTCTGTCGTCAAGATACATAGTCATACATAGCCATACATAGGTCATCTCTTAATGAGTCTAACATCCCCTCCATTCTCCTCTGGAAAGCAGCTGGTGCCAATTTAAAGGGTATGCGCACTCACTCATATAGTCACCAAGGGGTCATGAATGCAGTAAGGTGTCGAGATCCCTCTGCCATGAATCCCTGATAGTAGGCCTTTCCTTGGTCTAGGATTGAAAACCATCGGTAGCCTCAGAGTGTCAATGAGGTCCTGGATTCAGGGGCGTGGATGTTGCTCTCAGACTGTCTTTTGATTTAATAACCAGTAATCTATACACAGTCTTAGGGTGCTGTCTTTTTTCCATATGCACACCACCGGGGCTGCATACGGAGACTTTGACTTGGCCATCCAACCATGTGCTTGCAGGTCCTGGACGTATTCTTTCACCTCCGTATACAGGGGTTTTGAGATGGAGGCATAAGCTCACTGAACAGGGATATCATCTCTTAATTTAATCGTCATCTGTAAACTTGAAAAAGATTCCTTATAATGCATCTCTTTGGCTAATTTCTGCTGTTCTTCTTCCAGATGACTCATGTCAGCAGGTGGATGCCACAAGCTGTCTGCCCGGTGGATGTTCTCCTGTTCCTGGGTACCTGGATCTTTTCCTTGGCTCACTGGTATGTCACCCGTTTCCCAAATCTTGTCGCTCTGCCTCAATAATACTAGCTTTAGCCTGTATACTTCTTAGAGGTGTACGCCATCTGACTGTGACTTCACAAGTGGTAGATTTGCCCAGGGGAATTCTAGGTCGATCTGTCCACTCTAACTCCATCAGACCTTCTCCAATATCTATTTGACTTACCAACACACTCACTTCACTGGACTCAAACAGCACTGCTGGTTCCCTGCATTCCAAGTCAACTGGAACTTTGCACATTACATGAGTCACCTGACCTGGTAGTATGACAGCATCTCTAAAGCCGACTGTGACAACAGCGCTTGTGCTCACACAAGGTTGTTTCTGAATGAAGCTCACTATCGCATGGGCTTGGTCAACTTTAATGTCCACTTTAAGAACCAACTTTAAAGGGCCACCTTTAGGAGTTCTGCAAGTGCACAGAGACCGTGCACTGCATCCTTCTTCCCTCTTATTAACCCTCTGGGGTCTGAGAGTGTTTTGGGGCCCTGGAGAAGTTTTGACATGCCCTGACATTTGTGCTTTTTTCAGTATCTGAAAACATATTAATGGCTAAAGTTTGATTACATTGTAATCAGCACAAACTGGGCTACAATAATATGCAAGCAACATTAATGTACATGTTTGTGTTTTTGAGAAAACAACGTTTATGCGTGGTTAGTGAAAATCTACATTTTTTAAGTCACTGAAATAAGGCCATGAAACGCATTCAGAACATTAGTTCACAAGACTTTTGAGAACTGGATGTGGTAGTCTAGAGTTTTTTATACAAGATAATGTGAAAATCACCTCATTCACGCGTTTACAGAAAACAATATATTGATTTAAATTTTCTAAGACATGTTTTGTGATTGAAAGGGAATATGCGAGGGAGTATATTTTAGTATATTTAGTGATTCACACCTGAGAGACAAAAAGCCCTCCTCTAATGGCCCATCAATGAGACTGTGACTGTCAGGTAGAAACAATGAGAGATTCAGAGAATGGAGTTTTAAACTATTTGTATTTTATTTACAACACAGTATCATCAAAACATACATAATGAAGGTCAAAAGCACATTATTGACTACATTGATGTTACATGTACAGCGATGTGAACAGACTTTGTCATTCCTGAAAACTGTTTTCTGGATTCTGTTCAACAAGTGAAACAAGTAAATTATACCTGATATTTAAATGATTGCTGCTTCTTTCCATGGATTTAAGAAACAAAACTCATCATCAGTAGTCCAGGTGGCAGTCTTCATGTAGCATTCATCTGTGGTGCAGGTATCAGAGCACTAGAAAAAAAAAAAAAAACATCTGTGAGCATGTTAATATCAGGAGCATCTGTAATATATACATATAGTATGATTTTGTAGTCATAGACTCACACATGCTTTATACTATCATAAAATATTGACAATTTATATCCGAGAAACTAATTATTATTGTTTAGCACGTTAAACACCTACTCACAAACAGAGTATTAAAAATAAACTAATATTACTTTTATATCCTATTGTTATACAATAAATAAATATGATTTTATAGTCATAAACACAAGCATGCTTTGTATGTATTATACAATACAAAACCATTTTATGTCTAGGAAACTAATTTACTATTGTTAAGCATGTCATAAACATCTATTCGTGAACAGAGTATATGACAGTAGTTTTGTCTAAACAATCTTAGACTATCATTCAGTGTTACAGTGTAAACACTATTACTTTTATATCACGTCATTTTTATTTTATAGAACATTAAAAACATCCTGGCGTCGTCAAACATTTCAATGCAATGAAATGAAACATACTTCATAACGTTTCACTTGATTACACGTAGTCAGGAATTATAGTTTGGAAAAAAATCTAACTACTATAATGTCTACAAGTTATATCACAGTAACACAACAACTAACAAAACGGCCCCAGGGGGTTAACTCCTCGATGACATTAAACCCCAGCAATGTTCCCTCTAATAGCTTTTTTTTCCCACAAGGAAAGGCACCTGAATAGCCAGACTCGGATCATCATTACCAGGCAGGTTTACTGTCAATTTCACCCATCCTTCAAATGGGAGAGGATCTCCATTAACAGCTGAGACACTAAAGTCATCACCATCAATTATCTCTGACAGTGGTCGCAAAGCTTGTTCTGGCAAGCAGTTACTCTTGCAGTTACAGTCAATTATACTAACTTGTGCTCCCATGTCTAACAGCGCTGTTACTGCAAAACCGTAAATGTAGCACTTGAGGATGGCTTTCTTTCCAATGAGCTGGATGACCTGGTCACAAGGACATTGTCTTTGATTCAACTAAACAGCTTTTCTTCCCATTTGAGCTTCTTTCTCTTTCGGTTGGGGCTGTGATTTCTCGGTCACTTGTCAGTGGTTTCTGGTCGTTCCCTGTCACCTTTTACCTTTTTAGACAGCCCACTGCACAATGTCCTTCCTCACCACATGCAAAGCGTGTCTGGAATTGTCTCTCGTTGTTTACTAACATGTCCTTAAAGTTTCCTGGTTTAATGACTCTCAAGACCCCTCTGATGATGTCATTTTCGCTGTGGCTAGCTGCTATTTGCTTAGTTTTACTTGTGTAGCTTATATCAGATCTATGTAGCTTATACCAGGTTAGTTTTCAGCCTAACTCTTCATAGCATTCTGCCAAGTGATTATACTCCATCTACTGTGTTTGTGTGTCAGTGGTAAGTGTCAATTGTTGTTGTTGTGGTATAAGTGACTCAATGTTATGCAAAACAGGTTTTACGTTACAGTTCTGAATTACAGCATCCACATTGCCTTTCAAAAATAACAACTGAGAACCTATTAACCCTTGTACGGTGTTCATATTTTTGTTACACAGCCAGTGTTCGTGAGTCTGGTGGACTCGCTGCATTTTTGGGTTTTTTAATTCAACACAATTAAAAAAAAAATGTTAAAATACTCAACAAACATTTACTTCATCCCAGTTACAAGCAATATAAACAGCATGGATGGTTGATATTTGTCCTTTTCCTTTGTTAGATATGAATTAAAGTGCTACAGCCTTGTGCGAGAATGGCTGGGGCAGAAGCACAAAACTATATTATGTTATCACAAATTGTTAAATAAATTACCTTTTGTTGAATAAATGCTTTGAAATGGAAATATTGAAAACATCAATTTTGGCGATAACCACTCCACCTGAAACGGGCATCAAATGCTGTTTGCCCATCATCCTGCATGCAGTGATGTTGTTTATACTCATAAAGGGCCGATTAAGTTAGCGTTAACTTTAGCGGTAACGTGAATTTACTGTTTTAACATTTTAAATTGTCATGCTTTAAATTAAATAAAAACTAAAACTCAATTGATTGTATTTCATTGGCAAATTTCATAAAAATAACTCAATATTAACTTAAAGTTAAACACAATGATAGAATATTCCGAAATAAGTTATTTAATAAGATTTCATAAAATTTTTATAAATAATAAGATATATACAATTTCATAAGATGTACAATTTCATAAATAAGATATGTAACATTACAATTTCATAAATAAGAAAGACAGTTTCATAAATAAGATAGATACATTAAATTTCATAAATAAGATAGAGACAAACAATTTCATAAGATATACCATTTATCAAACTTTGTGAATATAAACAACAACAAAAAAAAAAAATTAGAAATTAAAAAGGTTGCACAATTAAATAATATATAACTTGTTCATTCTAAGGAAAGTTAGTAAAGCAAAAAGGAAAGGAAGATGTCAGGGAAGAAAAAACAATACTCAAAAGAAACTTTAAAGGAGGCAGTTGAGGAAGTAAAGGCAAAGAGCAAATTTGAGGGAGAGAACAAAAAAAAAAAATGGTATTCTCCATACCACTCTTCAGAACTACAAAAAAAAAACCATGCCCACAATCTTCATTTTAATTCGCCCTGATACCTGCAGAAAAAGAGTTTCTTACTTTTTTTATTTTTTGGATGGTAGATCATAGCTTCCCTGTGTCAAGATCCTTTGTCAAAGTGCTGGCTACTGGTATTATCAAGGAGGGTAGCCGCACTGAGACCACCACTGTGAATTTGGAAAAGGGGCCAAGTGATGTTTGGTGGTCCAGGATTAATGCCCGCCATTCAGAATTGACCTCACGGACAGCAGATTCCCTGGACAGAGCCAGAGGCCATTGAAGATCTCTTCAAATTGTACAAAGCCCTTTATGAGAAGCACAACTTGGGGGACGAGTCACATGTCATCTATAACTGTGATGAGACTGCCTTTGGAGACAAGCCTCGGTCCAAAGAGAAGGTCCTGTGGATGGATGGGCCCCTCAACACCCTCTATGGTATCCAGGAAAAGAGCTATATGGACTTAGAGCTCTTCCTGAAATGGTTCTGCCATTTTTTTTAATCAGAAGAGATTAAAGACTACTGAGAAGAGACTACTTCTGTCAGGAAAAACACGGATTCAGTTGCAGGTACAAAAGGCTGGGAGCCGTATTCAAGGGCAGAGAGGGAAAAAGCATGGAGAGAACGGAGCACAGAGTCCTAGCAATGTCAGAGTGAGGAGATAACAGAGTTCTAGAGTCCCTCTGACGCAACATCAGAGCGGGGTGCTCCCTGTTGACTGCGCTGAAAGGGGCAGGAGTAGAGCAGCTGAAACATACAGCTCTGGTAACACCAGAGCAGGAACTGGGGAACAGGGATCTAGAAAAACAAAAGGCAGAGGGGGGCAAGAAAAAAAGTCAAATAGTATAAACCACACTGTACTTGGAGTTTGGGAAACCACTGCAAGGCATAACAGGACACGAGCAGAGCATAGCGTAATCACACAACAATGGTCAGACACAAGACTGCAGACGAGAGGAGCTTAAATAGAGGGAGAAATAAGGGACTAACTGGTCAAAGGTGTGCCAGCAGCTAATGAGATAACGATGGGGAGGGGGAACCACAACGAGCACATGGCAAACTGTCAAAACACACATGCTCCTGACAACAAACACATACAAGACAAAACCAAAAACTCGCCATATTTTTGCAACAATAATAGTTTCTCATTTTTTAAATGTACAATTTGTTTTAAACAGTTTGTTGTTATTAGTAACAGTTTGCAGTATTCTGATTGATTAATTTAATTAGTTAAATGCAAGTATTTTATATTAAATACAACATGGATGCAATTAATAAGATGATTATTGAAATTGCCCCTACAAATGGAAAAAAAAATGGCCCCGGATATGAGTTCAAGGGGTGAAATATTGCCTCTTAATGGAAAAGATTAAGATTAAATGTATTAATTAAAATTAAAATTTAAATTAAAATTATTAATTTCTGACCCTGGTTGAGAACCACTGATCTAGACTAATAGTAAAGTAGAATAGAGTTATGAAGCTGTCTTTCTTATCCTGAAACTGTGCAGGAAAATTGAAAAATATCTTCATGATTTGGAAGCAGAAACGTTCTAGAGTGGCACTAACAGTGTACTAACAATTAATGCCTTAAGACAGACAAGTTTTATAGGGCCCAATTAAATTGAATGGTTTCTTCTTTTAAAAATAAACTAAACTTTATATACCTTTAAATGGACTGTTCTGTTGTCTTTCTCTTTGTATATTTCCTTTTGCCCTGTTTTAGAATGTTTCACAATCACCAAAGGGTACCATTCATAGAAAAAAAGGTGAAGCATTTTGTTTAAATGTCCTCCAGCTGTCAGTAAGCCTTTGGATTACCAAAGGCTTTTCTTATTTTAACCTTATGTATTGTCTTCGTATAGGATAGGTCACACATTGCTGAAAGGAAAAATCACTTCCTCTGATTTTAGGGATTACTCATGGGTAAGGTTAGGTTTAGGTGTAGGGATGTGGTCAAGATTACATTTTTGGATTTAAATGTTGTTCCAGGGTCAACAACATATGTTGACCCAGGAACACATCTAACTCAGCAAAATCAGGACGTGCGTGCCTTGTGGTTTGGTTCATCTAAACCACTGATGACTAGCTTCCTCAAACCTTTTGTGGAAGAATGCAAAAGTCTTGGACAAACAGGACTTCAGTGGCAGGATCCAGTAGATCACTCAATCAAAACTGCAAGGGTCTATGCATTATGTGCTATATGTGATGCTGTTGCATGACCTTTACTGCAAAATTTCAAACAGTTTAATGGAGAGTATGGGTGTGGGCACTGTCTTCATCCAGGTGTTCAAGTGAGAAAAGGCAATGGGATTGTGCGAGTGTATCCTTTTTTGGGGGATTTACCAGAACTTAGAGATCACAGTACAACTGTGCAAATAGGTGAAATTGCCAAACATAATGAACAAAGCATTTTGGGCATAAAAGGGCCATCTCCAATTGTGGACTTGCCCAATTTTGACCTGATCAATGGCATGGTCCCTGATTACATACATTGTGTGTTGTTGGGTGTTTGCCGGCAAATGGCCACTTCATGGTTTGATTTCAAAAGCTGCAGTCAATCATGGTATATTGGTTTGAATACTGCAAGAGTGGATGGAAATCTTTTAGCAATCAAGCACCAAGCATTTTTTCCCAAATCCCAAGGTCTATTGTTGAGCAAAGGTTTTGGAAAGCTTACGAATGGCAGAACTGGCTTTTATATTACAGTTTGCCAGTCCTGAAGAAGATACTTCCAAACAAGTATCTTTGTTACTGGGCTTTACTTGTGGAGGGTGTGAGCATTTTGCTAGGTTTAGACATTAGCCAAGAGGATATTGACCATGCTCATGAGGCTCTTGCACTGTATGTTAAATCAGCTCAGTCTTTGTACGGTGAAGATCAGATGACCTACAATGTGCATTCACTCCTGCATTTGACTAAGAGTGTTGAGAATTCTGGGCCCAGTCTGCTTTCATGTTTGAGAACTATAATGGCTACTTGCTCAAGCAAGTAAAAAGCAGTAATGCAGTGCCTCAGCAGATTTGCAAAAGGGTAGCATGGTCTCGTGCATTGCCACGCACAGCTAAGGCCTGCATATCTGATATCATATCTCACCTGAAATGAAATCATTCTACACAGACATGACCTCCAGTAAACATCATGTAAGGGACGATGTTAGATATGACTGCACTTGGAGTGCCAAAGATTAGGCCATTGTCTGAAAATGATATGAATACATTGCATGCATTGCTAGATGTCCCCAGGACCTCTACTGGCAAGTACTATAACAGAATAGTTGTCAGTGGAGAGTTCATTCACACCCACCAAGACAAAGAAAAGGAACAACTCTGTTGTGATAAAGAAAGTATGACACCTTGAAAATACTGCCATCTTTCAGTGTGTCAGTGATGACCAACATCACCTATACGAAGTTGGCAAATTTGGAAATTATACAGTGCAGAAGCTGATTTGAGGATGTACTGTCAAAATATCATTGGCCTTTATGTTCATTTTCCTACAGGATTTGAAAGAGCAGTTGACAGCAACGACATTGTGAGACTGTGTATCTACATTAATTGTGAACAGTCTGGGCCTGTTGTTTGTAAACAAATCAGAACATATTACTGTAAAAAAAGTTGAGTCAAATATGTTTCTAGAACAGTGACCTAACATGTTAAAAATGAGGGGTTAAAAAGTGGCTTGAATATATTTGACAGAAAGTCATTTTTGTATATGTGTGTAGTGAACAACAGTCAAGATGGCATTCCAAGGATCAGTTTATGGCAGAGCCCTTCCTAACTGCCAGGTTTGGAGGGAGATGTGCCACACTGTGATTGGATTTTGGTGGAGTAGAATAAACAAATGTTCAGAAACATCAGATAAGATGCCAAGACAACTGCCAGACACCTCTAGCAGGACAGGGAGGGAGACCTCCTGCACCCACGACCACCTAAAAGAGGACTTCTCATTGGACTATGGGTTGACCCTCACCAATCCTAAGGTTTAGGAATGATTGCCATAAAAATTCCTTCTGAACTCTGGATGCAACAGCAGCGGCTGAAACAAAGAAAGGCCACAGAGATCCATTCAAATCCATTCATACCTATGTTTGGAGACCTTAAATTGACGTAACCCTAACCGTATTCACGTCACCCTCACATAAAGTACGGTTTATGTTGATGGCCATTGACTGTTAACATAACAGTTCATGGAAGCAGGCCGAATAACATATTATGGTATAAGTGAGCGATTGTTTTGCAGTTTCCCATCATGTTTGGATGCTCTTCATGATGTGCATAACAATTTGAAAGAGGTTTGGTAAAGAAATATTGCATGGGTAAAATGTTAAAGACACTGTTTAACTTTGTACTCCACTATATGCAAATAAGTTCCACACTAGGGCGGGCAACACCATGGCCACCACAGTCACAAGCGGCCAATAACATTCCTGGAATGGAGAGGCGCCAGATTCCAATCTCCTCCTCATCAGAAAGGGATAAATGTACCCTTCCAAAAGACACACCTTGTTCTGAGTCTCCGACACAGTTGAGACAATAGCAGATCAACAACGTTCTGAGTCTTTCATCCAGAGAGACTGTAACAGACCATCTGTGTTCTGAGTTCCAATGCTGCGAGGGAAAGAACACTTACAGATGCAACGTCCTGAGTTTCTGGCCTGATGAGGAAAGAGACTTCAAGACAACTAAGGTTCAGCTCAGCTCTTAAGTAACCTTCTATATTGCATTCGGCTGCCCTTCAGTTGCAAAGGACCCAGCAGGGACGGACCCCGTCTGACTCTTGCCACTCCGAAAGCAGCGCAGCTCAGTCCGCAAAAGACCTCCGCATAGGTAGACACTGCCTGAAACACACAGCTCCTCGACAACGCAGCCCAGCTGCAAAGGACCCTGTGAAGACCCATCTGCCCAGTCCATGCTCTAAGGACCCCTTTGGCACAACAGAAGTTCAGCAATCTCCAGGTCAGCGCATCGACGGCTACCGGAACGCAACTCTGTGCCCTCCCCACTGTACGCAATCTGCATCACCAGTGGAAGACGTCTCTACCGCCGGACTGATCACCTGACCACGTTGAACGTAACTATAAACTTACCAAACCTCTTTCCTAAAGACCTTGGCTTAGTTTATGCCTGCAGCCTATGTTTTCTAACCTGTTTAGATAACATTTACTTGGGGTCAGCATTACAAACGATAGCTATATTGTTTGTTCAAAGATAAATAAGTAGTTATTTATCGTTAAGCCTACCAGAGCCATTAAGTGGTTTTCCACAAGCAACATTACCATAGAAATCTCTTCCATTGCTACATTCAGCTCAACAGCATTGCATTCTGCCATTCTGTATTCACTCCATTTATTTGTTTTATGACTTATTCGATATTTTCTTTCATGTGTAGTTACCTATTATCTATTAGCAGTGCATACTCATTTATTGGTTTTATCACTAGTTGTTGTATTTACTCTTGCATATCTATGGTTAATAAATTTCATTAATTTTATTACAATTGTGTCTTCCTTGTGTCGATGATCCAAGGCTCTACTAGCTAGCAAAACCACCAAACTTTCAGATAAATCAGTTGACCAACTCCCTCCAGAGTGCAATTCTCAAATTATTGAACGTATTGCCGAATTAACAGTCCTTGACTGATGCATCGAATCAAGCAAGGTGGGAGCTGGTCATTTGATATACTCACATCTGCACCTTGAGTGACGTATGACCCAAAAATCACAGCGTCATTGGTGACGTGAGTCCCCTTCACTACATTTGACATAAACTACGTTAGTGGTGATATGCATAAGAATCACTCTGAGATTTTGAAAAGTTGTATATACTAAACTTAATACTGTGATAAAGTTGTGATATAGAAATTGTCAGATGAAAATGAAATCTGGTGATGTTGGATTTGAAAGAAAAACTGTTGTGTTAAATATGTAACTTTATTGTTATAGAACACACTCTAATAAATAATTTTGTAATCAAAATGTGTGCTTGTGTGTGTAGTTTAAATGTTGTGTTTCATCTAAAAATCAGTATACAGTATATGACTATAGGCATAGAGCTCCACTTAGGACAAGATAAGAGCAAGGGCATGAGTTAAGTACAGCCTTATACTGACTAGTAAACTGCTCTGTTTTATACACATCTCAAGAGATGTGGTGGACATTCATATTAAATGAGCATTCTTTCACTGTTTTTGTATCATAAAAATCTATAAGGCTTTAGTCATATGTAGGACATATATAACATATATGATGCATTTTGCATATGTGGTTTTTGCAGCATATATGTCCCTTACAATATTCTGTTGGAACATATAAGAATCACAGGTGTTTGTAACTAAACTTTTCCATATGGGCAGGGCTCATTAATGATGACTGTTTGGCCAGGGAACAGTGTGAAAGACCGATATAAAGTTGGTTCGACGTTTGACGTTGGATGTTAGATATTCAGCCGCGAAAAACTTCAATACATTCTTAGTGAATAAGTACAATTGCATACAAAATGTCTTATCTGAAAAGCATTAGAAGGTAGAACTGAACACACATCGCAGTTTATTTGTTTTAATCCTCATCGATATGTTGCAACGCATAAATGCTTTAGCAGCGGCGAGCTTGCGTTTAGGTCAGCTAGGGACCGTCTACAAAGTACATGTGAAAGACTAAAACGATTAATGTTTCCCATCGTTTTTTTTTTTTTTTTTTAGTTAACAAAACAAGAACAATTTGTGCACCAATGTGATAAAGATATAAAGACAAACACTTATAACCCTCACTTGCATTTAAATAAGAAATACTGTAAACAAGATATGTGATTGCGGTTGTATATTATTACTATTATTAAATAAATAAAATTAATAAAAGCAAAACAATATTAAATATCATTATCATTCCATAATCCAGTGGTTATGCAGTAGGTTTATTCTAGGTCTTTGTGAGAACATTTTAATGTTCATTGTATTCACAGAACTATGACACCAAAAAGTTGTTATTGAAATAAACCAATAAATAAATTAATTTAAAATAAATACACTTCTGTATCATCTTCATGGTATTTGTCTTGTTTCTGTTTTTATAAGAACATTTTTTATTTGTTTTAGTCACAGAACTATAACAGAACACATGCCATAGAAATTCAACAATTCAGTCAAAGCTGGCAAAAGTGTTGTTTTGCCGTTGCATTGACTTGAATTTGGAAATCAATCTAAAAAAAAATATATATATATATATATATATATATATATATATATATATATATATATATTATGACACTGTTTTATAACACAACTTTAAAGGGTGTGTCTTGTTACAGATTATCAAACATTTTGGTGTTGGTTTTAGCCACAGAACTATAATAGAACAACCCAGCTAGGAATGTTATTGTTGTAAGAATACTCGGAGAACATTATGTTCTGGTAATGTTTTCAGTGGCAAGTTTTATTTTAGTTCCCAGAATATTCTCTTAGGGGGCCGTTCACATATCGCGTCTTTTGCGCGTTCAAGTTCGTTATTTCAAATGCAGACGCGCGGCAGCCGCGCTCATAACGGAAGCGACGCGGCCGTGACGCGCACGCAGTGCGACCCGCTCTTTTTTTCAGGCGCGTCCGCGCCGCATCGAGTTGAAAGCATCTCAACTTTTCAGAATGCCACAAGCGCACCGCGGGTCATGTGACAAGATTCAACCAGTTAGCTTCATCCTTTCCCGTAACAAAACTGAAAGCTCAGCCAAGATGGAGAAACAGCTGATCATACTGTACATTTTTAAATAAATTCAGTAGCAGAGCTACAGCAAGTAATTTTTAGTGCTGGAAATACCTTTGTCCTTTGATGAAACTTCCGCGTCTTTATTGAGAGTGCAGGTCATGGTTGCTTAGCAAGGAGGAGGAAAGGAGGAAAGATCGGCGCGCCTAGAGTTTTCCACGCGTTTTTAGGCGCGATATTTGAACGGCCCCCTAAAAGGTAGAATAACATTCTCTAAACACATTCTACAAATGTTTATTAATAACAACATTATCCTCTAACATTCTGATCAATTTAAGTGGGAAGCTTCACATTGGATATTGGATGTGGACTCAAATGATGCTCAAGTCAAATTTAGGTCGAAAGTATAAAACCCAACCTTTGTTTACACAAGGTCTTATTGAGTTTAACCGAGGTTTAAATGTGGATGTCCTTTTGAAAGTAATAGTTTGGTTTGATGTCACCATTATGGTGAGAAGTGTTTGCTTTAGTTGGGCAAATTGACTCCTGACATCTCAATGTTTTTCTGTAGCTGCTGTAGTTGTGTTACAACAAAAACAGCATGAAAAAATGTGGTCAGCTGAAAGTCATCTATGATGATAGTGACATAGTGATAAGATTTTATGTAAACTAACTTAATTGCACCTTGTGGCAACTCAATAGTTCTGAATACTGATATTCAGCAAAATTTTAATTAGAATTTGTTTTTAATTTTAACATCAACCAAGTTAATTTGACAAACATCAAGTATCAGTGTATGAATCTCAACAATGGTGACTTGCTGCAATGTATTATGGCTGCATCATACAAAACTCATCTAGGGCTCCCAGAATGCATTGCAGCATGAAGCATGTCACCATTGTTGAGATTCGTACACTTATTCTTGATGTTTGTGTCTTTTGAAGCTCTTAGTAGATTAAAATGATTCTGGAACAGTGTGTTAAAAAAAAATACAGGTAGAAACACAAATTATTTGATTAGAACATTGCTGGATTTTACACTGTTGAAGCACATTATTACAGTCACACACATGAGTTTAATTACATAGATTAGACTTTAGATGTGATCAGATCACTACAAGATGATATCAATAACATCAGCAAGTTGTCAACATCATCTGACTACAGTTTTCCTTTCAGTTCTTGCCATGACAAAAACAGCTACAACTGCTAAAGAAAAGAGTCAAATTGTCCAACTAAAGCAAACACTTCTCACCATAATGGTGACTTCAAACCAAACCTTTACTTTCAATCAACATCCAAACCTCTGTTAATTTCAATAAAAACTTTTGTAAATGTATGACAGAAATAAAACCAATTTGGTTTATAATAAGTGAAGCTGGTAATGCTGTTTTTGGAGTTATTTAAAGACGCTGGAGCTTGACTTCAAACAAAGGTTGGGTTTTCACTTTCAACCAAAATGTGACAAAATCTGAGCAATGTAAGTCCACATCTAGTGTGATGGGAAGCTTTATTAAAATGTTAGAGGATAATGTTCTAACAATGTTATCAATAAACATTTGTGGAATGTTTTTAGAGAATTAGATCCTTTTAGGAGAGAATATTACGGGAACTAAAATAAAACGCTGAAAACGTTCCCAGAATATGAAATATTTCTAGCTGGGACATACTATTAAAAATAAAAGCAATACATAATTTAGTTAAAAATAAATACAATCTTCTATCTCAGGTTTAAAGGCTGTGTCTTGTTACAGATTTAATAAAGAATATTTTGCAGTAGTTTTGATTGTCAAAAGTGATGCAGAAGTCACGCTATTGACGTTTTAAAATAACTTGTGAAACCTTGTGAAAAAAGTGTCCTGTATTACTGCCCCCTAGAGGACGATACTGTTGATTTGACTGAGTTTGACATTCAAACTTATAAATTAATTTAAAATCAATACAGTCTTCTATCTTATCTTCAAAGGGTGTGTTTTGTTACTGGTTTCTAAAAGAACATTTTGGTGGTGGTTTTAGTCACATAACTATAGTAGAACACATACTATTGAAAATGAAACCAATGCAAGTAGTTTAAAATAAATACAATCTTCTATCTCAGCTTCAAAGGCTGTGTCTTGTTACAGATTTAATAAACAATATTTTGCAGTAGTTTTCATTGTCAAAAGTGATGCAGAAGTCATGCTATTGACATTAAAAAATCGCTTGTGAAACCTTCCAAAGAGTGTCCTGTGTTACTGCCCCCTAGAGGAACATACTGCTGTTTTGACTGAGTTTGACATTCAAACTATTTAAAAAAATCATTTAAAATGCATACAGTTTTTAATCTCAAACACACAAAAGGTGTGTCTTGTTCCTTGGGCCTAAAAGAGCATTTCCATGCAAGTTGACATACTGTCATATGTAAATCAGGATACATGCTATTGAAGTAAATTCAAATCTGTTAGTAAATTCATTTAAAATGCATGCAGTTTTCTTCTCAAATCTAAAGAATGTGTCTTATTACTGATTCCTAGAAGAACATTTTGTTGGTGGTTTTAGCCATATAACTATAATAGAACACATACTATTGAAAATGAAAGCAATACATAATTTAGTTTGAAATAAACACAATCTTCTATCTCAGTGTCTTGTCACAGATTTAAAAACAAACATTTTGCAGTAGTTTTCATTGTCAAAAGTGATGCAGAAGTCACGCTATTGACATTTAAAAATCGTTTGTGAAACCTTCCAACGAGTGTCCTGTGTCCCTAGAGGAACATACTGCTGTTTTGACTTTTGAGTTTGACATTCAAACGTATAAATTAATTTAAAATCAGTACAGTCTTCTATTTCAACTTCAAAAGATGTGTCTTGTTTCTGATTCACAGATGCACATTTCAATTCAGGTTTTACTGTGATATGTCAGGACACATGCTATTAAATTAAAATTTAAATATGTCAATAAATTAATTTAATTGCATGCACTTTTCAATCACAACTTCAAAAGCTGTGTTTTGTTACTGGTTTCTAGAAGAATATTTTAATGTTGGTTTCAGTCACAGAATTATAAGAGAACACATGCAAATGAAACTGAATTTCCAATTCAATTAGACAAAAATAAATAAATAAATAAAAAATTCAAGGGTCTGTTTTGTTTCTTTAATAACACTATTTTTTTCTGTTTGTTTTGTTTTTGTTTTTTTGAGAAAAAAAAACAGTCCATGTATAGTATATTATTTTATTGATATATAATACATAAATTATCATATGACTATGGAACAATACAAATTACGATGTAGCTAAATACAATGTAGCTCTAGATATAAATAAATAAACATACATACATAAATATTTCATTATGCATTGTGACTTCTACATCACTTCTGACAATGAAAACTACTGCAAAATGTTCTTTATGAAATCTGTGACAAGACAGCCTTTGAAGTTACGTATTTTTGAAATTACGTATTGCTTTCATTTTCAATAGTATGTGTTTTATTATAGTTTTGTGGCTAAAACCACCACCAAAATGTTCTTCTCGGAATCAGTAACAAGACACACCCTTTAGATTCGAGAAAGAAAACTGCAATCATTTTAAATGAATTTATTAACAGATTTGAATTTAATTCAATAGCATGTATCCTGATTTACACATGACAGTAGGACTTGCATGGAAATGCTATTTTAGGCCCAGGTAACAAGACACAACCTTTGCAGTTGAAAGGGAAAACTGTATGTATTTTAAATTAATTTATTTAAATAGTTGAATGTCAAACTCAGTCAAAACAGCAGTATGTTCCTCTAGGGGGCAGTAATATAGGACACTCTTTGGAAGGTTTCACAAGCAATTTTTAATATCAATAGTGTGACTTCTGCATCACTTTTGACAATGAAAACTGCTGCGAAATGTTCTTTATAAAATCTGTAACAAGACACACCCTTTGAAGTTAGGATAGAAGACTGTATTGATTTTAAATTAATTTATAAGTTCGAATGTCAAACTGTCAAAACAGCAGTATCTTCCTTTAGGGGGCAGTAATATAGGACACTCTTTGGAAGGTTTCACAAGCAATTTTTATTATCAATAGTGTGACTTCTGCATCACTTTTGACAATGAAAACTACTGCAAAATGTTCTTTATGAAATCTGTAACAAGGCACAGCCTTTGAAGCTGAGACAGAAGCTTGTATTTATTTTTAACTAAATTATGTATTGCTTTCATGTTCAATAGTATGTGTTCTATTACAGTTACATGACTAAAACCACCACCAAAATGTTCTTCTAGGAATAGGTAACAAGACACATTCTTTGAAGTTAAGATAGAAGAGTGTATGTACTTTACATTGATTGACCTACTCGTTGATATTTCAATATCATGTGCTGTGTTATAGTTTTGAGAATAAAACCAACATTTAAATGTTCGTCTATGAACCAGTAAGAAGACACAGCCTTTGAAATTGAGATGGAAAACTGTATGTTTCAAAAATGAATGTGTTAACAGATTCAAATTTAATTCAATAGCGAACATCCTGATTTACATTTGATAGTGAAAGATGGCTGTAAATACTGATCTTTGAACAAGTAACAAGACACACCACTTGGAGTTTACATATCAAACTGTGTGCATTCTAAAATTAATTTATTTAAACTTCTGCATGTCAAATTTGGTCAAAACAAGTTCAATATCTTCCTGTAGGGGGCGGTAAACTGCACAATCTTTGTCATGCTTTAAAAGCTTTTTCTCAGTGGTTTTATTTCAATAACTTTTGTTGTGCTATAGATCTGTGAATAAAACATATATCTAAATGTTCTTTCCTGAACCAGTAATAAGACACACCCCTTAAATTTGAGATTTATGTTTTATACATTTCACAAGTGAAGCATTTAGATGAAATAACTGTACTTTTTGCTCTTCGTTTTGCACTTTGCAGACGGTCCCTATCCTGCACTATTACATTATAAGCTCTATCAGTTAAAATACCTTAAGGCAGATTAAAACAAATAAAACATATTGTGTGTTCTCTTCTACATTTGGAAACAGTTAGAACACAGTATGTTTTTTGTCATTGTGCTCAATCGTTAAAGAACTATTGAAGATTTCCAAGGCTGAATCTCTAACAAATGTCAAACGTCAAACATCCAACCAACTTTATATTACTGCGGTCACACCATCCGCGCTTCGTAAAAGTGCGGTCACGCCATCTCCGCTTAAATTTCTATTGCGCGCCTATATAGATATTTACTGTAACAAACACTTCCGACCTATTACGGCGCATTTCATGTTATTCAACTACTTTTAAGAACTGCATATCAAAGTCAGGACCAATGCTATTAACAATCTCTCTATCTCCATCTCCCAAATAAAAATACTATTAATCTGACATGCGCAAAAAATCATAAAAATATGAAATCAAATTCTTTTCTGCAAACTCCAACAGATCATTGTTCTACATCCTACCACTGTGCTGATTTACATGCTGTTTAACTGTTTCATTACTTTATAACTGAATACCAAAGTCTGGACCAATACTATTATTTATTTCTCAATATAGACATTTTTTTAAAAAACATAAAAATATGAAATCAAATCGAATACTCCAACAGATTATTGTTCTGCATGTCCCCAAGTACAGAGATGAAGTTGTTTTATTGTATATTTTTTTTAATAATTGCATACCAAAGTTGACAAATGCTATTTACATTGCTGTATAGACATTTAAAAAAAAAACATAAAAATATTAAATCAAATTGTTTTCTGCTAATTCCAACAGATTATTGTTCTTCATCTCCTCATGTACCACTGTGGTGATTTTCAAGTTGTTTTACTGTATCATTTTTTAATAATTTCATACCAAATTCATGATAAATGCTATTTACATTGCTTTATAGACAAAAAAATAAAAATAAAAATAAAAATATGAAATCAAATTGTTTTTTGAAAACTCCAACAGATTATTGTTCTTCATCTCCTCATGTACCACTGTAGTGATTTTCAAGTTGTTTTACTGTGTAATTTTTTTAATAATTTCATACCAAATTCGACAAATGCTATTTACATTGTTTTATAGACATTTAAAAAAAACATACAAAATATAAAATCAAATTGTTTTTTGAAAACTCCAACAGATTATTGTTCTTCATCTCCTCATGTACCACTGTGGTGATTTTTTTAAGTTGTTTTACTGTATCATTTTTTAATAATTTCATACCAAAGTCAACAAATGCTATTTACATTGCTTTATAGACAAAAAAATAAAAATAAAAATATGAAATCAAATTGTTTTTTGAAAACTCCAACAGATTATTGTTCTTCATCTCCTCATGTACCACTGTGGTGATTTTCAAGTTGTTTTACTGTATCATTTTTTAATAATTGCATACCAACGTTGACAAATGCTGTTTACATTGCTGTATAGACATTAAAAAAAAAAACATAAAAATATTAAATCAAATTGTTTTCTGCTAATTCCAACAGATTATTGTTCTTCATCTCCTCATGTACCACTGTGGTGATTTTCAAGTTGTTTTACTGTATCATTTTTTAATAATTTCACACCAAATCTGACAAACGCTATTTACATTGCTTTATAGACATTTAAAAAAAAAAAAAAAAACATAAAAATATAAAATCAAATTGTTTTCTGCTAATTCCAACAGATTATTGTTCTTCATCTCCCCATGTACCACTGTGGTGATTTTCAAGTTGTTTTACTGTATCATTTTTTTAATAATTTTATACCAATATCATGATAAATGATATTTACATTGCTTTATAGACATTTAAAAAAAACATAAAAATATAAAATCTGAAAACTCTAACAGATTCATGTTCTTCATCTCCCCATGTACCACTGTGGAGTATTCGATTTGATTTCATATTTTTATGTTTTTTTTTTTTTTTTTTTTTTTTTTTTTTTTTAAAAAAGTCTATATTGAGAAATAAATAATAGTATTGGTCCAGACTTTGGTATTCAGTTATAAAGTAATGAAACAGTTAAACAGCATGTAAATCAGCACAGTGGTAGGATGCAGAACAATAATCTGTTGGAGTTTGCAGAAAAGAATTTGATTTCATATTTTTATGATTTTTTGCGCATGTCAGATTAATAGTATTTTTATTTGGGAGATGGAGATAGAGAGATTGTTAATAGCATTTGTCCTGACTTTGATATGCAGTTCTTAAAAGTAGTTGAATAACATGAAATGCGCCGTAATAGGTCGGAAGTGTTTGTTACCGTAAATATCTATATAGGCGCGCAATAGAAATTTAAGCGGAGATGGCGTGACCGCACTTTTACGAAGTGCGGATGGTGTGACCGCAGTCTTTATATTGGTGTGTGAAAGATGACAGATCTGTGACCGCTTCTATCAGCGAGAGCGCTCCGTATGTGCTCACAAAATTGTAGCATTTGCACATGTTTTTAAAGCCTTTTAAATTAAAATATTCCAGCGATTTAATACAATCCACCTTTTAGAACACATCAAGGGCGTTCAGGTTCAGGTGTTTGTGAGCTCACTGCAGTGTCCTCATTAATCTTCGTTGTTTGCACTTGTTTTAAAGCCGTGTAAATCAAAACATCACAGCGATTGAAGACAATACAATTACAAGATCATATTAAAGAGGTAAAATGAGTGTTTGCAAGATATTCTGTGTTTAACTGCAGAGCAACGCGTCACGTCTCGATCGCTCGCGCTCCGCAGCTCGTTGATTCTGGCTTCTCAGCGCTCGAACGGGCAAACACATACATAATTATTTCAAAATGCATAATAGCTTGGCAAATGTATTCGAAAACAATCATTTATGTCTCACGTGAACATAAACTGTTGATAAATAAATCGAAGGTGGATCATTATGATCATTATATTGGATTTGAACATTAAAGTGAGTCTGTCTTCATTCGTCTTGGCTGCTTTTATTTATTTGCTTGTTTGTTTGTTCCTTTCTTTCTTTCATCTAACAAGAATCAATATTTAATGAAAACTATGCAATGTTGTCTTACATGTTATTCTTTCATGTCTACATCTGAACATCTACAAACCTAAAACCTGCTGTTTTATGCTATTGTTTGCAATTTGCTTATTGCACAGTTTAACTGGTTTCTACACTTTTATTATCATAATAAACTTGTTGGTTAGAATAGAAAATGACAGCAGTCTAACCAGGTTCATACAAGCTGCTTTTGACTTTTTTACATTGACTTTTTGCAGTGTAAATTCTAAAAGAAAAATGTTTCAACTGTTGAAAATCAATATATATATATATATATATATATATATATATATGAAATTAGTGTTACATTTTTGCTAATGACAATTTTTGTTGTCATAAAAAGCAAAATATTATTAAAACAATACTGTTGTACTTTTTTTAATCACTATATTGTTTATATATTATAATTAACCATTTAACAAGTGACATAATGATCAATCATTACTGCTTAAAATGTCTGTTAATAAATGTAACTTTTAAAGCATGAAATAATATACCGAATCAGTAAATTTGAGTTTAATGTGGGTATATTATCAGTAAAGTAATCATTAAACATTTGTAATCATTCACAAATTATTAGCCATTAAAGGGGTCAAAGGATGCAAAGTTCACTTTCGCATGTTGTTTGAACATTAATTTGTGTTGGCAGTGTATGTACACATCTACCCCATAATAATAAAAATCCATGCAGTGGTTTTTAATTAATCTGTAAAAATAATATCTGTCACACCGACAGAGGCCGCTCCCACGATAGTTGATTGACATGAGCGCTTACCTCAGTCCCGCCGTACATCAGCTGTAACAAGTCCGACTTCCAATGTTTCGATGCTGGAGCAAGGATGTAAGTTAGGCAAGAATATCTCTGATTGAGAATTTTTAACCAAAGTACATTATAGATTTTCCATGAAGTTTTTTAGCTAAAAACTTTTACTGCTATTTAGAATAACTATCAGTGGTAAGATAAAATGTTTTGTGAATACGGGCCTGTTTTCTTTGTAAATATATTGTAAAATGTAATTTACTCCTGTGATCAAAGCTGAATTTTCAGCGTCATTACAGAAATTATTCTAATATGCTGATTTGCTGTTTAAGAAACATTTCTGATCAATGTTGAAAGCAGTTGTGCTGCTAAAAAATTTTCAGGATGCTTTGATGAATAGAAATTTCAAAAGAACAGCTTTTATTTGAAACACAAATCTTTACACTCACTTCTGATCAATTTAATACATCTTTGCTGAATAAAAATATGGATTTCTTAAAAAAATCCTGATATAAATAAATAAATAAACTTTACACTGTTGAAAAGGTTCACACAAAAGTATAAATCAGCACATTAGATCAGCACAAAAATCAGTGTATTAGAATGATTTCTGAAGGATCATGTGACTCTGACGACTGGACTAATGATGCTGAAAATAGCTTTGATCACAGCAGTCAATTACATTTTAACACATATTCACACAGAAAACATCTCAACCTTGCACTTCAGTTATATGTTATGAAATAAATCATCTTTTGTCTGAAATAATATTAACAGCAGCTGTGCTAATGCTAATCTTTCTCCTTTTGCTTTCTCCTTTTGTATCTTTATTCTTCCTCAGTTAAAATGCAAAAAAAATCTACACATAATCCTTTCCTTAAAAATTCTATTGGTGTATGGTATGAAGCTCATGACTTTTTAGGTGCAACAATTAAACTTTCGAGTCTGTCACCAATTTGGGGTAATACAATGTTTGTGCCTGGGAGAAATGATGGGGGATTTAAAAACTGGATGTACAAGGGAGCAAAACAAGTAAAAGATTTATATAAGGATGGTGTAATGATGTCGTTCCAACAATTGATGAGAGAATATGATATTCCTCAGAAACACTTCTTCAAATATCTATGTTACGAGTAGTGCTGGACGGACGAGACGGGAAACGAGATACGATACAAACAAACACTTTAATATAAATCGTCATACGAATCAGGCAGGAACACAACGGTACATCCATACACTCCAAAATAACGTTAAGGACCAACAGAGAACTCAGTAAACAAGCAGACTTATAAAGGGTGAGACTAATTACAATCACAGGTGTAGGGCATGACGATAATGACGGTTAAACCAAAACAGACAGATCGACGGGGGGAGACACTGGGAGAAACCAAAGACATAAACAGACATAACTGTGACAATCTACAGATAAGAAGTTTTATACACTCTGAAATGAAAAGAAATTTTGGAAGAATATTCTGGTTATGATTGGTAAACTGACTGAAGAAAATATTCCTTGTGATCCCAAACTCTGTTTATTTCATATATATCCAGTAAATTTTGTGGTGAACAATAATAGACGCAAACTAATTCACTTTAGTTTGCTTCAGGCCAAACGAGCTATTGCTTTAAAATGGAAGGAGATACAAGGTCCTTCCTCTATCCTTTGGATTAAAAAAATGACTAACAACCTCGTCATGGAAAAGCTGACTTATGCAATTAAAGGGAAACTTAAAGACTTTTACAATGTTTGGACTCCAATTTTAAGCTACTGTAACCAAGAGGACTTGACAGCAGGAGATGACTGATATTCAACATTCATCTCTATGTACTGGGTATCTCCATTACATAATGTAATTTCTTTTAAAAATAACTAAATACTCCGAAAAGGTAAAAGTTAAATTGTTAAATGGAGGGCTGTGAATGCTGGTGTGTGGAAAGTAGTTGAGATGTGTGTGGGTTTTTTTTTTCCTTCTTTCTTTTTGGGGGGGTTTTATGTTTTGATGTTCTGTAAGGTTCTCTTATGTATGTTTTTTTCCCCTCTTTGTCTCTTTTATTTTAATGTATTGTTCTGTATTTAAAACAAATGCAAATAAATATATTTTTGGAAAAAAAAGAAATGCACACATTAGTGAGCAGTACAGCCAGATATTCAGCTATATCTGAGCTTTACTTGACTATTTACAGCTACTGAATATATGCAAATGTTTGTAGAAGTATCTATGTCAGTCTGACATTCTTCACTGTGTTAGACTTTCATGCAGAGACTTTATATTGACTTCCCATAAGAGTTGGTGCGGCCATTTGTAAGTTTTATGGATCTGGCTTCCGGTCTCATCAGTGCTTAGCTATTTTTTAGCTATACAAAACAGCTTGTTTTGCTGCTTGATATTGCAAATTGGCATGTCTTACTATATTATTTTAATATATTATTTTGATTATGAGCTCACTGGTTTGTAGTGCAAACAGTTTTACCATTTACTGCACATTGTTCATCTTCTCGTTATTTCCCTATAAAATAAAAAACACAATTTGTTGAGTCAGCTTAAAATAATGTGTTACCCTGCCGCCTTAAAATTTTAAGTTCAGTCAACTAAATTAAGTTTAGTCAACTTGAAATGTTAAGTTGTACTAAGTCACAACTTAGATATTTGTGTTTGCTAAACTTAACAGATGGGTAAGTAACCCAGCTGCCTTAAAATTTTAAGTTGATTCAACTCAAATATCTAAGTTGTCACTTAGTATAATTTAACATTTCAAGTTGAATAAACTTTTTTTGAGTTGACTGAACTTAAAATTTTAAGGCAGCCAGGTTACAAATTATTTTAAGTTGACTCAACAAATTGTTTTTTACAGTGTAGCAGCTAATGAGCCAGTCTCACCCATAAACTTACTTCTGCATTGAAGACAAAGGTGGATAATGTTTAAAATGTATTTCAAACCAGTCACTGTGGTCTACACTTGTCTTCAGCTCCTCTAAAAACCAACCAAGACCAGTCTAACTAACATTGACTAACATTAACATTAACATAACACTAACAGTAACATTACATCAATGTAACATATTTTTTTAATAAATAAACAAAGCCAAATAAATAAAACTAAATTAGTTTAAAAAGTCATTAAAATTATAATAACTTAAAAGTGAGATATATGTGAGATATATATGCAGCATGACAAATTTAGAAAGATGAAAAGTCTCGAAAATTTGATGAAGGGAGAAAGTGAGCACAGAGAGGCTGGAGAAAAGAAAAAGAAGAAGAGAAAACTGAAGGAACGAAAGACCACTGAGCCAGCTCCACTTCTTGTGGAGGTCAAACCTCAGCAAACTCAAGTCAGTTCTCCAGTGAGATCTTCCTTCTTAAGGCCAATAGAGGCAGAACTTCCAATGCTTCCAAGTGTCTCTGAACACTTCACTCTACCAGCCATTCGCTTCAAACCCCTGCCAACAGTGACCAAACCGCCCATGCGTCCTTGTTACGTCCCTTAAGTTTTTAGAGTTGGCAGGATTATTGGTAAATGGGGAAATAACATTTAAATGTGTGTGTGTGTGTATGTAATGGTGCTGGCAGGCAAATAACGAGCAAGATTTTGATCGCAAAACTACTTTAACCATTTATTGTGCAACAGTGCTCAGTGATAAAGTGGTATTAACAAGAGTATTTACAATATTTACAGTATTTACAAAGGGTAAACAACAAAACATTTACAAAACAAAAAGAAAGAAGGTGGAAAGGGGGGAGCATGAGAGGTGCCAAATAAAAGAAATAAACAAAACACAACTAGCTAGTATTTGTAATCTAAGCTAACTACCAAAAAGAAAATGTAGGGAAAAAAGTCTTCAGCGTAACAACGCCCTAACTAAACTATTCTAATTAAGGGGAAAAACAAAATGTACAGTGGGTGGCACTCTCTCCTAAACTAGTGTGTCTAATACATCCAGAATATCCTACGTGTTGTACAATGTATGTCAAGCGACCAACTTACCTGCTCACGCCTTCCCAACCTAATGTACAATGGGGAACAGCAAAGACGGAACAGTAAATGAAAAGACTGTACACTCTTCAAACACTATACTAACAAGGGACTTTTCAGGACATATAAACACAATGTACAAGGCTATCTCAGACGGTATAACAAATAACAAAAAAGGGAGTGTACAAGCGTAACAGCGAAAAAGGTACAAATGAGCAAAAGCTGGAGAGCACGGGACAGTAACGGGACTTTAAACCGGCCGGCGTGAGATGATTGGATAATGTAAACCGGGTCATCATCATCCAGGTGGAAGAGTAACAGACTGGTGGGCCAATGGGAATACTAGCACATACTAACACACACAAACTTTGCGCAATTTACATACGTAACAGTCCTCAAAAGCCTGCTGCTGCACCTCAGAAATTCCTAACTCCTCTTCAAGTGGTTCCTCCAAGTGTCTCTGAACACTTTGCTCTACCAGCCAATCGCTTCAAGCCTTTTCCGTCAGTGACCAAACGGCCCATGCATCCTCAAATGCCAGCTCCTGCACCTGAGGAAGTGACCCTGCCAGGTACTCCTCTTCAAGTGGATCCTCCAAAACCATTGGTGGTTCCTCCACATCCCACTCCAGCACCTGATGAATTGTTTTCTCCCTGATGCTCCCAAGTGAGTCCTCCCAAACGACTGGTGGTTCTTCCGAGCCCCACTCCTGCACCTGATAAAGTTGTTGCTCTACAATGTTCTTCAGATGAAGTGTGTCCTCACAGCCTGCTGAAGCTTCAGCCAGCTACTTCTTTCCTGTTTGAACCGCCTCCACAACTCATAGGCCATAAAAGGCCATTTGGATGAAGCCTCTCAGAAAAAGAAGAAGATGGATGAGCACATGAAGAAGCTGTTCTGTGTGACCTCTCCTGAAGGTCCCAAGAATGAGACCCAGCACCATGTGAATGTCCAGAAGGAGCCAAAGAGCAAGAGAAAAGTGACACTTGTTCTGTTCATCTGGGCAGAAGAGAAGGCCAAGAAAATGGAGAAGAAAATACAGAAGGAGAAGGAGCGAAGAGATAAAGAGTTGCTGCTGGAACGCTATAGGAACGATCCAAAACTGAAGCACTTGTTGATCCACAAGAACACCCGCCACTACCGCTCCTCTGAATGAAGATCATTGTCCCTCCCCAAAATCCTCTTCACCCTTAACCCAATCCTGTGTACAAATAAAAAAAAACTGTGCAAAGTAAATGCTGAATGATGCATGCAAGTGTCCTGACTATTAAAACATAAACATATTTAATGTTCAAATGTTTAATATGAAAACATGCTTTTATATGAAGTGACTTTCAACCATTTTGAATAACATTTTTAACCAGAACAGCTACAGGAATTAAATGATTCATCTCAAATCACAACAGTAAGACCTTACACTTGATTTAAATAGGAGGTAAGTTCACAGGTAAGTTGCAGTTAAGTTTATCATGTTGTCTATGATGTGGATATTTCCAATGCATAACATGCCATGGTCTTTTCATGTTTCTTCCAGTATAAGTCCCCTTTGTTGAGTTTTGGAGCATTTCCTCCCTAAGAAAGCATACCGTATGCTATTGTTGTTTTTGACAAAAATTGTGTGTGTATATTTATATATAATGTCTCTTTCAGAGACAAAGCCTTTTAAAGGCTGTTGCACATTTATGTTAATATAAAACCTTATTTGTCACCGTGGACCACAAAACCAGTCGTAAGTAGCATGGGTATATTTAAAGAGTTCATTTGCAAAAACGGATAACTCAGTTTTTAACAATTTTCAAAAATCATGTTCTTTTATTGTGCATTCCAATTAATCTCAATCAAACTGCAGTTTGGTAAAAAAAAAAAAAAAAAACTAAAAAATACAGCTAACATAATAAAAACATGGTAACATCATAAAAAACATGATTTTTAAAAAAAACTGAGTTATCTGTTTTTGCAAATAAACTTTTCATCTGTAGCAACTGCCAACAATACATGGGTCAAAAATTCAAAATTTTTCTTTTATGCCAAAAATCATTAGAATATTAAGTAAAAGTAATGTTCCATGAAGATATTTTGTAAATTTCCTATCGTAAATATATAAAAACCTAATTTTTGATTAGTAATATGCATTGCTAAGAACTTAATTTGGATGACTTTAAAGGCGATTTTGTCAGTATTTCGATTTTTTTGCACCCTCAGATTCCAGATTTTCAAATAGTTGTATCTCGGCCAAATATTGTCGTATCATATACCAATCTCAATTTTAAAAAAAATTAACCCTTATGACTGGTTTTGTGGTCCAGTGTCATATTTAAAAGTAAACAACTCCAAATGTTCTAAACAAAGTTGTGGTAATGAGGAATATTAAAACTCAAAAATCTGTATTTTTACATTATTATAATTATGATGAGAAAAACAGTAATGTTACTTTTCCTTCATGACACTTTATTTTTTATTTACGTAGTCAACTTTACATGCTTTACATGTTTCCATACACTCTTAGAAAAAACGTACAAAGGCTGGGGTAGTACCTTTATCAAAAGGTACACTTTTGTATCTTTTGGGTACTAATATGTACTTTAAGGGACCAATATGGACTCTTTAGGTACAAATATGTACCTTTTGAAAAGGCACTGTCTTAGTAACAGCTTTTGTACCTTTTTTTCTGAGAGTTGCAACTATTACAGAAGGTTCAAATGCTCACTGATTCTTTCGAAGGAAACATATGCATTGGGGTGTAAAATTTCGAACAGAATGTTTTTTTTTGTTTTTTTTGTTTTTTTTTTTGCGGCCTAAATATTATATTTTTTCTTTTAGTACTGCCCTTGAGAAGCTACAGAAGATAAATTAACAATGATCTTCAAATTCAGAAAGTTTTTATTTAGTTTATTTAGTTGCATATGAGTCCCTCAGTTGTCCTCAGTGTGAAAAGATGGATCTCAAAATCATACAGTCATTGTTGGAAAGGGTCCAGATACACAACAATGCTGAAAAACCAAAGAATTTGTGGGACCTGATGGATTTTCTGAAGAACAGCGGGCACTAAAAAAAAAAAACACAGCTGTGGATCTTTCAGTAACAACACAGTATAAAGAATCATGGGGATATATAAACTTTTGGACAGGCTCATTTTTATAAATTCAACTATTATTTTCTCTATAATAGTGGACTATATGTAAATGTTTTATGTAAAATATTCAGGTCAAGACTAAAAAACATAACATGCATTTTGTATAATCCCTCTTATTTTGTTAAAATAATTAACATTTAACTAATTAGTTAGTGTGTATTTTTATTATACAATTTTAATAAACAGAAATCTGTCCTTATATACTGCAATTAGCCTAATATGCTTGCTTAAATGCCTGTCAATGCTGTTTTTTTTTTTTTTAAGATTTAAATATATCACAATTTCAATTTAATTTTGATTTCATTAAAATGAACCATATTACCATGTTCATGACAATTCATTTATTACTTAGCAGCCATCCTCTGGCAGTTCAATAAATAACCACAAAAACATTAAATGCAAGAATTATCCTAGAACTATCCTGTTAATTTCCAGCACATGGAACAATTTTGCAAGGTAACATGCAATAGTAATATTTTCAAACCATCAAATAATCCAATATTCCATTCACATTTGTTAAAATACATATCTTTCCCTCATTTACACACATGTATACACAAAAAATCCAAGAAACCCAGATAGCAAGCAGATGTTGATTCAGCGTTGTTTTTTGGTTGTAAAGGTCAGTGTCGGTCGTCAATCAAATTTCGATGTTCAATCAATGTTCATTATTTGGTCAGAATGTTATTACAAAAATAAAACATTGCTTTAACGTCAAAATCACGTTGGCTAATCAACCGATACAGCCGACACATTTGATTGTAATCATAACGTTGGATATAGGTTGAAACTTGGTTAGAGGAATTGGAGATCTGGGCATGCACTTATTTAACTCACTCATAGAGTGGAACAGGGTAACTACATGCATTATTTATTACTTTATATGGGCCTACTAGTTTGTCTGTCTGTCATTGAATATTAGTCCACTAAACTCTGAAGTGGAGGATGAAAGTTTAAAAAACAATAACTGGCAAAACATTTTATCTCTAGCTTTGTCAAATATTTAATGAAGGCTGTTACGTATGCGCTGCTACGTACGTGTTTTCTGCATATTCTTGCATATCTCTAGTTGTGTGTCCGTGTGTACTGTTTGTTTTAGGTGTGCAACCTGATTGGAGGAACTGCCTGTCAATCCGGTGACGCAAGACAGCGACGTACGGGATCGCGCCACCAATCATTGTTCATAAAGAAAAGTTACACACCTGTTCGAATCAGCTGAGGATGGCTTTTGCTCTGTGAAGACGGTTTTCTCTTGTGAGAAGCCAGTCTGAGAGACTGTGTGATGTCTTTGTAGTTGCTGCACTTTCAGCTTGTGGATTGCTCATTGTTGGAAGTTCATGTCGGTCACTTTGATGACGGTTTCGTTTTGTCTTAGTGTGTTCGCTATACTTAAAACCAAGCGCCGCTTCTGGTAAACAATTGTGTAAAACATCATGTACTGGCGGGAGGGGTTGTGAGCCAGGCAGTGATGCGCGGGTTGATCCAAAATGAGCGGGTACCCGCGGTCACCCGCGGTTACGAGTCATCCAAAAATATTTTTAATGATATTCGGGTCGCGGTCGGTCGGGTCGTTTGAAATAAAGATGCCAATTAAACCTTTGTAGTTTATATAGTACTAGACACAATTTTCTATGAAATACATAGGCCTACACATTATTGGCTATATTACTGGCACGAAGATGACGCACAAGCTCAGTCTGCATGTAGAGATGGAGGCGGCAAGAGAAAAGGTGAAGACTGGGGAGTAGAAGCTCCGCAAATACACAAATAGAGCAAAGAGTGGGAGACATTTGCCGAAATAATGAAAGATGATGACCAAAGTGCTGGCTTTGTCATGTGTACTTCTTGTGATGCTATTTACACATTTGATAGCCACAAAACTGGCATTCATCAGTATCTAGACAGCTGAAATGGAAAATGATGGGTTACGACGGCGTTTTAGTGCCACCTTAAAAAAAAAAATCTAAGATTACGAGATTAAACTCGTAATATTTCGAGAATAAACTCGAAACTACAAGGATAAAGTCGAAAGCTTACGAGAATAAAGTCGTAGTAATACGAGATTAAAATCGTAGTATTTTGAAAAAAAAAAAAAAAAGTCAAAATTACGAAAATAAAGTCGAATTTTTACGTGAATGTATTGTACGCTTCCATCCACAACACAAACCGACTGAAGCTGTCAATGCAACCATTAATTGCAATGCCGTACGGCTTGAGTTTATCATATGAATCCATATGCCACAATGCGTTGGGACCCCGGCTGAAGTACTGGCGACGTCGGAGACGTCGAGCGTGCCGGTGTTCAACTCCTTCAGGATCGATTGCTTTATTTGATCATCATCCTCATAATGATGACGCTGATGCGCCAAAAGACAAAGAATTTCCTTATTGCTAAATCCTAACCTAAAGTAGGATTTAACCAGATCCTCCACATCCATAGTTTCTCGCAATTCTGTGATTTTTCTCGTAATATTTCGACTTTATTCTCGAAATATTTCGACTTTTTTCTCGTAACATTTCGACTTTATTCTCGAAATATTTCGACTTTATTCTCGTAACATTTCGACTTTATTCTCGAAATATTTTGACTTCTCGAAATATTTCGACTTTTTCTCGTAACATTTCGACTTTATTCTCTTAACATTTCGACATTATTCTTGTTGTTTCGAGTTTATTCTCGAAATATTACGAGTTTAATCTCTTAATCTTAGAATATATTTTTTTGTTTGTTTTTTTTTTTTTTTAAGGTGCCACTAAAACGCCGTCGTAATGGGTCGCCTCAAGAACTGCCTGCTCTCGCCGCCGCACCTCTGAGCGCACCACGTCAGCGAGCGCACCATTTGAAAAAAATGCGAGTCAGGAAGCGGGTCGGGTACAATATTTTCTTTTTTTTTGCGGTCCGAGTTGTGGGCGGGTTAGTTGAAAACGGCGGTCGGGTTCGGGTTGTTTTTACATTGACCCGCGCATCACTGGAGCCAGGTAAGCAGGTCGCGACCTGCATGTTTTCATCACGTAGTGTTTTATTGTATAGACACACTAGGCTTAGAGAGATGGTGCTTGTTATGTATCTTTTTCGTTTGATAGTAAGTATAGTTTAGTTATGGCGTCCTGTGCGCTGAAGATGTTTTGTTTTGTATCTTTTGTTGATAGCTAGCTTATGCTGGTTTAATACTATAGTTAGTTGGGGTTCTTTGTTTTGTTTTTGTTAAGTTTTTTTTCTTTGGCACCTCTCTTTCGCTCCTTCCTCTCCGCCTGAAGTTCCGTGGAAACCAAAACGTTGTATCTTGTCACTGATTTTAAACCGAACGTTGTATCGTGTCACTGTTTTTTAAACACCCTATTTCACTTTATTGCACAAGTAAAAACAATTGTGACTAAGCGTGGTTGTCGGTGGCTCAGTTTGTTTTTTTTTTCCCCTGTTGTAAAGATTTTTTTAAAGGCCTATATGTTTTGCTCATTTTGTTGTTTTGTTCTGCACACACACGGGAGCAATTGGAGGTTCTGTGGAAAGAGCGCTGTTCATTCACAGCTGTTAATTCACAATCCCCACCTTCGATTCCTGCACTGGCAGGAATTGAAGGTGGGGATCGTAAATGAACAGCGCTCTTCCACCTTCCAACTGGCGACTTTCGGGTAACAAGCCCAACTCTCTAACCATTAGGCCATTTTCAGATGACAACACAGGCTATAAAAGGTTAATCCTAATAAATAACTATGAATTTAAAGGTTTTATTTTAGTTAATGCAAACATTTCATAAAAATATACTGTGTGCCCTGCTTATAGACACTAGACAGATAATTATGATTTATGCAACAGGTGCTCTTTAATTCATTTACACAGAACAGATAAATATTATTTAATAAAAACACAGAAATACAAACATGGATCTTCAAAAAAAATAAAAATAAAATAAATAAATAACATACAATAATTATATAAAATTATACAGATACAGTTATTAATGAGGTTACCCAATTATATATATTTATTTTATTTATTTATATAATTTTTATAAACTTTCTCATTATGACTTACAGAATTATTTTTTTTAACTGTGGCAATAACGGGCCTCTATATATATTATAGTAGGCTATTGTATTATTATAGGTCTTCAGCCCTGCTCCTGGGGACAAACTTCCTTGTTTTGCTCCAACCCTAATCAAACACACCTGAACCGGCTAAGCAAGGTCTTCAGTCCAGAAAAGTCACAGGCCAGGTGTGGTGAAGCAGGTTGGAAAGAAACATTGCAGAGTTGGAGACCTATGATAATATTACATGAAAAGGTCAGATGTTGGGTAGGCGTGACGTTTATAATGAGAATTTCGCGCACTCGTTTTCATTTTCTACTTCCTCATGGTCTCAGTTGTTATTTGCTATGTAGGGTCGAGTCCGAGCAAAGCGAATTCAGATACCGCTTCTGTCTTTCGTTTGAAACGGCCCCTGAACTACAGGTGGCGTTAATGAGCTAAGTACACAAACAATCCGTGGTGACGAAGAAGATACAAGAGTTGCCCGCCCAGTTGTTGTTCAGTACCATGAGTAATCCACGCAACGTTTACACTTTTGAGGATTATAAATGTTTCCCCGACCCAGTATTCACAGTGGAGAGGGAATGTTTGGAGCCATGTCCGGCGCCGATAGTAGTAGATAACGGCTCGTTCCAGTGTCGCGCGGGTTGGGCGTCTGGTGTTTCCCAGTTGGATCAGCCGCGGCTTGTGTTCAGATCAGTAGCTGCGCGCAGCAGAGGAGCCGCTCGCAATGATGCGCACGTGGGAAACGATATCCCGAATCTTGAGCCGCTCCGTTGGACTTTCAAGAGCGCGTTCGATCGCAACTTGGTGGTTAATTTTGACATACAGGAGCTCATCTTTGATTACGTCTTCACGCACCTTGGAATAAGCACCCAGGTAATGCAACTCTTTATCGGTAGAAAACGTTTGCAGTCAGTCCACACATATAAAGTTGGTTGGATGTTTGACGTTTGACATTTGTCAGAGATTCAGCCTTGGAAATCTTCAATAGTTCTTTAACGATTGAGCACAATGACAAAAAACATACTGTGTTCTAACTGTTTCCTAATGTAGAAGAGAACACACAATATGTTTTATTTGTTTTAATCTGCCTTAAGGTATTGTAACTGATAGAGCTTATAATGTAATAGTGCAGGATAGGGACCGTCTGCAAAGTGCAAAACGAAGAGCAAAAGTACAGTTATTTCATCTAAATGCTTCACTTGTGAAATGTATAAAACATAAATCTCAAATTTAAGGGGTGTGTAGGGGTTATTACTGGTTCATAAAAGAACATTTAGATATGTTTTATTGACAGATCTATAGCACAACAAAAGTTATTGAAATGAAACCACTGAGAAAAAGCTTGTAAAGCGTGACAAAGATTGTGCAGTTTACCGCCCCCTACAGGAAGATACTGAACTTGTTTTGACCAAATTTGACATTCAGAAGTTTAAATAAATTAATTTTAGAATGCACACAGATTGATATGTAAACTCCAGGTGGTGTGTCTTGTTACTTGTTCAAAGATCAGTATTTACAGCCATCTTTCACTATCAAATGTAAATCAGGATGTTCCCTACTGAATTAAATTTGAATCTGTTAACACATTCATTTTTGAAACATACAGTATTCCATCTCAATTTCAAAGGCTGTGTCTTCTTACTGGTTCATAGACGAACATTTAAATGTTGGTTTTATTCACAAAACTATAACACTGCACATGATGCTGAAATATCAACGAGTAGGTCAATCAATGTAAAGTACATACACTCTTCTATCTTAACTTCAAAGAATGTGTCTTGTTTCTGATTCCTATAAGAACATTTTGGTGGTGGTTTTAGTCATACAACTATAATACAACACATACTATTGAAAATGAAAGCAATACAAAATTTAGTTTGAAATAAATACAGTCTTCTGTCTCAGCTTCAAAGGCTGTGTCTTGTTATAGATTTCATAAAGAACATTTTGCAGTAGTTTTCATTGTCAAAACTGATGCAGAAGTCACGATACTGACATTTAAAAATCACTTTCAAAATTTCAAAAGGTTTTTCGCGAAACCTTCCAAAGAGTGTCCTGTATTACTGCCCCCTAGAGGAACATACTGTTGTTTTGACTGAGTTTGACATTCAAACTATTTAAATAGATTCATTTAAAATGCATACAGTTTTTAACTGCAAAGGCTGTGTCTTGTTCCTTGGGACTAAAAGAGCATTTCCATGCAAGTTTTACTGTCATATGTAAATCAGGATACATGCTGTTGAATTAAATTCAAATCTGTTAATATATTCATTTAAAATGATTGCAGTTTTCTTTCTCAAATCTAAAGGGTGTGTCTTGTTACTGATTCCTAGAAGAACATTTTGATGGTGGTTTTAGCCACACAACTATAATAAAACACATACTATTGAAAATGAAAGCAATACATAATTTAGGTAAAATAAATACAAGCTTCTATCTCGGCTTCAAAGGCTGTGTCTTGTCACAGATTTCATAAAGAACATTTTGCAGTAGTTTTCATTGTCAAAAGTGATGCAGAAGTCACCATACTGACATTTAAAAATAGCTTGTGAAACCTTTCAAAGAGAGTCCTGTATTACTGCCCCCTAGAGGAACATACTGTTGTTTTAACTGAGTTTGACATTCAAACTTATAAATTTATTTAAAATCAATACAGTTTTCTATTTCAACTTCAAAAGATGTGTCTTGTTTCTAATTCACAAATGAACATTTCAGCTCAGGTTTTACTGTCATATGTCATTCAGGACTAGGGCTGTAACGATAATCGCACGATGTCGTGAGGCGTGTTTAGTCAATGAAGCCGGTACTTTGATTAGACTTAAAGCTCCATCACGTGCGTTCAGCTGGAGCGGCAAGTAATACACAGAGCCGTAAAGCACTGACAAGCTACGCCAAAATCGCGCGCAAAATCGAATCGCGATTTTGGCGTAGCTTGTCAGTGCTTTACGGCTCTGTGTATTACTTGCCGCTCCAGCTGAACGCACGTGATGGAGCCTTACTACTAATCAAAGTACCGGCTTCATTGACTAAACGCGCCTCACGACATCGTGCGATTATCGTTACAGCCCTATTCAGGACACATGCTATTGAATTTAACATTAAAAAATCCTGTAAACTCCTTTTTTTCCCTTTATTTGTCTTGAGCAGTTAAACTGTCCAATATTCTTCAGAAAACATCTCCAGGTCTCACAAACTCTTTGGGTGAACTGTAGTAATTTTGTCTTCTGGGAAACATATAGGTTTTTTTCTGAAACTTCTGACGTATTTCATCTATTAGTTTGTCTTGTGGACTATATGTAAACATCTTTGATGCAAAATGTCTTACTTTCGGACTTGAGAACAGTTCTAAAAAAAAAAAAAAAAAAACATTTTGCAGATTCTGCAGGGGTTATGTAAACTTTTGACCACAACTGTGTCTCTTCATGGAGCTGTAAGTCAGATTAAGTCCCAGTAGTGGAGTCAAATTGACCCTTTGTATGACAGCGAGCAAATGTTTATATTTATTTATTGTTTACCAACTGTTACTTAGAATAAAAAAATTAAACGTTACCCGCCACAATAAATGATTTAAATAAACAAATAAATACATTAATTAATTAAAACTTTTTTTTTTTTCAATAATTCTCATTTTTTCATGGTTGTCCGTTGCAGTCATCCAATAATTGTAATTATTAAACATGGTTTTTGCTGTTTAAATACCTTTTATTATTATTTTATTTATTTATTTATTTATTTATTTTTTATTTTTTAATATCAGTGTTCATTGAGCAGTATCATTTCCTGTTTGAATAATTTTTCTATATTACATATCACTGAAATAACATATGGGACCAAAATTTTACTCAAATGTACAGTACCTTTTTTTTTAAAAAAAAAAAAAACCCTAGAATAATATACTGCCTTTCTTAAGAGTGCTAGACTGTACTATTTAGGTGGTGGTAATGCATAATGAAATATTTATGTATGTATGTTTATTTATATCTAGAGCTACTTTGTATTTTGCTACATCGTAATTTGTATTGTTCCATAGTCATATGATAATTTATGTATTATATATATGTATTATGTATTATATATATCTATACAATAATATGGATATACTATACTATATATATACTATACTATATATGGACTGTTTTTTTTTTTTGTCAAAACAAAAACAAAACAACCAGAAAAAATTTGTGTTATTAAAGAAACAAAACAGACCCTTTTTTTTTGCTAATTGATGTATTGAATTGTAAATTCAGTTTGAGTTGCATGTGTTTTCTTATAATTCTGTGTCTGAAACCAACATTAAAATATTCTTCTAGAAACCAGTAACAAGACACAGCTTTTGAAGTTGTGATGAAAAACTGCATGCAATTAAATTAATTTATTGACAGATTTAAATTTTAATTTAATAGCATGTGTCCTGAATGACATATGATAGTAAAACCTGAATTGAAATGTGCATTTGAGAATCAGAAACAAGACACATCTTTTGAATTTGAAATAGAAGACTGTATTGATTTTAAATTAATTTATAGTTTGAATGTCAAACTCAAAAGTCAAAACAGCAGTATGTTCCTCTGGGGAGCAGTAATACAGGACACTCTTTGGAAGGTTTCACAAGCGATTTTTGTAATGTCAATATCGTGACTTCTGCATCACTTTTGACAATGAAAACTACTGCAAAATGTTCTTTATTAAATCTGTAACAAGACACAGCCTTTGAAGCCGAGATAAAAGATTGGATTTATTTTAAACTACTTCATGCATTGGTTTCATTTTCAATAGTATGTGTTCTACTATAGTTATGTGACTAAAACCACCACCAAAATGTTCTTTTAGAAACCAGTAACAAAACACACCCTTTGAAGTTAAGATAGAAGACTGTATTGATTTTAAATTAATTTATAAGGTTGAATGTCAAACTCAGTCAAATCAACAGTATCGTCCTCTGGGGGGCAGTAATACAGGACACTCTCTGGAAGGTTTCACAAGTTATTTTTAAATGTCAATAGCGTGACTTCTGCATCACTTTTGACAATGAAAACTACTGCAAAATATTCTTTATTAAATCTGTAACAAGACAGCCTTTAAACCTGAGATAGAATATTGTATTTATTTTTAACTAAATTATGTATTGCTTTTATTTTAATAGTATGTCCCAGTTAGAAATATTTAATATTCTGGGAATGTTTTCAGTGGCAAGTTTTATTTTAGTTCCCATAATATTCTCTCCTAAAAGGATCACATTTTCTAAAAACATTCCACAAATGTTTATTGATAACATTGTTAGAACATTATCCTCTAACATTCTAATAAAGATTCCCATCACACTGGATGTGGACTTACATTGCTCAGATGTCACATTTTGGTTGAAGGTGAAAACCCAACCTTTGTTTGATGTCAAGCTCCAGCGTCTTTAAATAACTCCAAAAACAGCATTACCAGCTTCACTTATTATAAACCAAATTGGTTTTATTTCTGTCATACATTTACACAAGTTTTTATTGAAATTAACAGAGGTTTGGATGTTGATTGAAAGTAATAGTTTGGTTTGAAGTCACCAATATGGTGAGAAGCGTTTGCTTTAGTTGGACAATTTGACTCTTTCCAATCAGTCTTTTCTAGCAGTTGTAACTGTGTTTGTTATGGCAAGAACTGCAAGAAAAACTGTGGTCAGGTGATGTTGATTACTTACTGATGTTAATGATATCATCATGTAGTGGTCTGATCACATCTAGAGTCTGATCTATGTTATCAAGCTCATATTAGTGACTGTAGTAATGTGCTTCAACAGTGTAAAATCCAGCAATGTTCTGATCAAATAATCTGTATTTCTACCTGTATTTTTTTTCTTCTTTTAAAAAACACTGTTCAAGAATCATTTTAAACTACTGAGTGCTTTGACAGACACAAACATCAAGAATCAGTGTATGAATCTCAACAATGGTGACATGCTTCATGCCGCAATGCATACTGGGAGCCTTAGATGAGTTTTGTATGATGCAGCCATAATACATTGCAGCAAGTCACCATTGTTGAGATTCATACACTGATACTTGATGTTTGTGTCAAAGAAGCTTTGTTGGTTTTAAAACTTATCTAATTAAAAGTCTGCTAAATAATAGCTCTGAAAACTGATGAGTTGCCACAGTGTACAATCAAGTTAGCCTATATGAAATCAGATCACTATGTTACTATCATCATAGATGACCATCAGCTGATCACATGTTCTCATGCTGTTTTTGCCAAAACAAACACAACTACAGCAGCTAGACAAAAACATTCGAAAGTCAGGAGTCAATTTGCCCAACTAAAGCAAGCACTTCTCACCATAATGGTGACATCAAACCAAACTATTACTTACAAATGGACATCGACATTTAAACTTCTGTGTTAAACTCAATAAGACCTTGTGTAAATAAAGGTTGGGTTTTTACTTTCGACCAAAATTTGACTTCTGGGCATCATCTGAGTCCACATCCAATATCCAATGTGAAGCTTCCCACTTAAATCTATTAGAATGTTAGAGGATAATGTTGTTATTAATAAACATTTGTAGAATGTTTTTAGAGAATGTTATTCTACCTTTTATATTCTGGGAACTAAAATAAAACTTGCCATTGAAAACATTACCAGAACATAATGTTCTCTGAGTATTATTACAACAATAACATTCCTAGCTGGGGTGTTCTATTATAGTTCTGTGGCTAAAACCACCACCAAAATGTTTGCTATCTGTAACAAGACACACCCTTTAAAGTTGTGATATAAAACGGTGTCATAAATATATATTTTTTCTTTTTTTTTTTTTTTTTTTTTTAGATTGATTTTCAAATTCAAGTCAATGCAACGGCAAAACACTTTTGCCAGCTTTGACTGAATTGTTGAATTTCTATGGCATGTGTTCTGTTATAGTTCTGTGACCAAAACAAATATAAAAATGTTCTTATAAAAACAGAAACAAGACACACACCATGAAGGTGATACAGAAGTGTATTTATTTCAAATTAATTTATTTATTGGTTTATTTCAATAACAACTTTTTGGTGTCATAGTTCTGTGAATACAATGAACATTAAAATGTTCTCACAAGGAGCTGGAATAAACCTACTGCATAACCACTGGATTATGGAATGATAATGATATTTAATATTGTTTTGCTTTTATTCATTGTATTTATTAGTAATAATATATAACCGCAATCACATATCTTGTTTACAATATTTCTTATTTAAATGCAAGTGAGGGTTATAAGTGTTTGTCTTTATATCTTTATCACATTGGTGCACAAATTGCTCTTGTTTTGTTAACTAAAAAAACATTCAGAAGGGAAACCATTAATCATTTTAGTCTTTCACATGTACTTTGTAGACGGTCCCTAGCTGACCTAAACGCAAGCTCACCGCTGCTAAAGCATTTATGCGTTACAACATATCGATGAGGATTAAAACAAATAAACTGCAATGTGTGTTCAGTTCTACCTTCTAATGCTTTTCAGATAAGACATTTTGTATACAATTGCACTCATTCACTAAGAATGTATTGAGGTTTTTCGCGGCTGAATATCTGTCTAACATACAACGTCAAACGTCGAACCAATTTTATATTGGTCACATATTTTATAACATACTATGGCATGTTTTGTAAACCGACAGGTGCATGCTCATTGCTGTGTACTATGTTTTGTGTACTATGATGAGAGATGAGACTATGAGGTGGATGAACTGCGGTAAAGTTGGTTTAGTGTTTGACATTCATTAGACATTCAGTTTCATATCAGTAAAACTTTTTTGCGCCTGTTACGTTTTAGCCTAAATGAAGTCAGATAGACATAAATGTCATTTTATATGTCTAATACTTAATTTCTAGAAAAAAAAAAATATGACGTTATATATATGCGTGTGTGTATATGTATGTGTATATATATATATATATATATATATATATATATATATATATATATACACACAGTACTGTGCAAAAGTCTTAGGCCACTAGTATTTTCATCAGCTATAAAATGGTTTAAAGTCAGTTAAAATCGGTCTTTTGCTGTAGTGTGTCAGTAGGAAATATCAGATTACATTTCCAAACATTCATTTTGCCATTAATCGTAATAATCCAGTGAGATTTTTGTTTGCGCAAGGAGTCTGACAACAGCGAGTGCTCTGCACAGAGATCTGATCTCATCATCATCCAGTCTGTCAATGGAATGACATGAAGAAACAGAACAAACTCAGACAGATTAAATCCAGAAGAACTGTGGCAAAGTCTCCAGGATGCTTCAAGAAATCTACCTCCAAAGCTGCAGCACTGTTAAAAGTTTTAGGCACTTGTGTAAAAATGCTGTAAATGAGGATGCTGTCATAAATAGATTTTCTTTATCAATTACCTTCTATTAACTAAATGAAATCAACATTTGGTCTGACCATTCTTTGTGTTTACAGCAGCTTTTGCCCTACACTTGCGCAAAATTTTTCAGGTAGCTTTGCAGGTAGGTCTCTTGAAGCATCTTGAAAACGTTGCCACAGTTCTTCTAGATTTACTCTGTTTCAGTTTGTTCTGTGTCTTCATGTGATTCCAGGAAGACTGAATGATGATGAGATTAGGGCAGTGTGGAGCACTGGCTGTTGTCAGACTCCTTGTGCAAACAAAAATCTCACTAGATTATTACAATTAATGGTAAACAGAATGTTTGGAAATGTAAACCAATATTTTTTACTGACACTACAGCAAAAGATAGAAATAACTTACTTTAAACCATTTTTTAGCTGGTGAAAATACTAGTGGCCTAAAACTGTTGCACAGTACTGTGTATATATATATATATATATATATATATATATATATATATATATATATATATATATATATATATATATTACTATAGAACTATAGAAACAACTATATGACATTATACTATAAAACTGTTAATAAAATGTTCAGAAAAACATCCCTGTTATTGCACAAGACTTGAATATTGCTTTATTGTTTTTATATATGGTATTGAATCCATGTTTTTGATAAGTTTATTATATTGTACCCACTTAAATTCATTAAACTCTGACACCGTTTGAGATAAAGGTATTTAAACAACTGTAAAAATCTTCATATCTTCTTATATTTTCTATAATGCACAAGGCATGTTTTTGTTATATTTATTTTTTTTAGTTTTTATATACAGTACTGAAATCATTAAACTGACATCATTTGATATAAAGGTTTCAACCCAACTTTAAAAATCTATAAATGTTATTCTCTGTCATGCACAAGGCTTTTTTTTTTTTTTTTTTCAGATTATGGTTTTATTGTTTTTATGTGGTACTGAATCCATATTTCTTATGTTTTATAAACTGTACCCACTTAAATTCATTAAACTCTGACACTGTTTGAGATAAAGGTATCTAAACAACTGTAAAAAATCTCTAAATATTATTCCCTGTAATGCACAAGGCTTGTTTTTTTTCTGATTATGGCTTTTTTTTTCTTTTTTTTTTATATATATACAGTATTAAAACCATATTTTCATGTTTAATATACTGTACCCACTTAAATTCATTAAACTCTGACACTGTTTGAGATAAAGGTATCAAACTAACTGTAAAAACCTATAAATATTATTTCCTATAATGCACAAAGCTCGTGTTTTTTTTTGTTTTGTTTTTTCTTCAGATTGCGGCTTTATTTTTGTATAAAGTGCTGAAACTGTTTTTCAAAATTCAAAATTTTTGTTGTTTTAATATACTGTACCCACTTAAAGGAGATAAAGGTATCAGAACAACTGTAAATTATGCAAATTATTATTCCTTATGATACACAGGACTAATTTGTCAGATTATGCCTTCAGTTTTTTTCTATATTGATGAAGAGTAAAGATGCAAAAGCCCTTAAGTGCAATTGGCTATGGCAATTAATATGTTATTTTATCTGCCATGAAATGAAAGAACGAAATATAAAAATATATATATAAAAAATTAAAATAAAAATACCAGTATAAAAAAGTGCTTCGTAATATTGGGGCAGTTTGAGTTTGAAAAGCTTTACAATTGTTATTGTTTTTATAAGCTTGTTATTTTCTGATCTCATATTAGGGATGTAAAGATTACCGGTTTGATGATAAATCATGATAAAATTCCCTGTTTCATGTTTTAATTAATATTTGATTAATGTGATTTGAACAACTGATGATAAATAAATACTGTACAGCATAAAGCACAATTTTAAGCAACAGTCTCATTCACGCACGGCACGCAGAGTAGTTTTGTTTTGTGTGAAAAGACGGCAGATGTTTTAAAAGAGTGATAAAGGCATAGGTGCCAATCCCCATGGAAAAACACAAGTTCATTTTAAGCAGTAAGAAATGGACTGCAGCTTTTACGACTTTATTCTCGTTTTCATAGTTCATTTGAATCCGTTTTTGGCGTTATTTTAATGGTAAATGTCAAGAGTGCCTTATTGTATGAAAGGGTGCCAGCTAATCAAGGTCTTACTCGGTATGCTTGAAACTTCCAAGCAAGCGTGTTGAGGAAAGTTGGGGGTAAACTCTGCAGGACACCGGTCCTCCAGGAGCAAGTTCAGTGACCTCTGCTCTAAAGGTTCTGTCTTCAGAAAAGATTCAGTGGCATTTTGTTTTCACCTTCGCTCCATGTAATATCAAAGTAGTGTAATAATCTTATAGTGTAATATCTTAATCGCAGTGCTGCTTTATCCACAGAGTTCATGGCAAACAGCTGTAATTCAATATTTCCATAAGCGCCATCTAGTGTCATACAAGCTGAATGTAAATGTAAGCCTCTGTAAATCTACTGTGTGTAGTTTTTGTCTGGCCAAAAAATGGATCGAATTTGCATGAAAAACAAGCTTAATTCAGACCAGTTATCTAGATTATTTATGGAACAGAAAAAATGCATATAATTTATTAAATCAATTAGCATTTTGACTTGTCCCTTTTCTTTATTATCAAGGCTGAAATGTGAGGTTTTTCTTTTTTCTGAAACTTTTTTTGAAAATTTACATTAGATATTTGAACACGCTCGTGTTCGTGGGCAGTTTGAGTTTGAAATAACTTCTTTATGTGATCTGATGTGGATTCTCATCACAGAATGAGGCAGACGATAAATTCTGTTACTCATATTCAATGCATGTCAATTAGCAATGGCTTATGAAAATACACGAGATGGCTTGAAGAACACAGAGAAACCATATATTATTGCAGACGAGTGTTTATTGTCCTTACATTTCATCATTCAAAACATTTAACGTTATATCTTTTTATCCAGTCACAGACTCACAGCAATAGCGATGCCTTTATCCATATTAGAGAAGCTGGAACGGAACGTAATCAGTGATACTTCTTTGACGCATATGTGAATTTACTGCACGAGGGCGCCCTCTGACGTCCAGTATGAATGAAACCCATTCTATTTTGCATAAAAATTGAAAAAATAATACCTCTCTCAAAAGGAAAATTAAGCAGACATATACTAAACCACACTGTTTCCAGTGTACAGAGGTTTACGGGAGTATTTTGTTAATTTATTTCAAAAAAAAAAAATTGAAAAAAAAAATTGAAAAATGCATTGAAGTGGCAAGATATCTGAACCGAACCGAAATCCATATGGGTACCATATATTAAACATATAAAAAATATGGATTCAGTAACATATATATAAAAGAAATTAAAAAAAAAAAAAAAAAAAAAACAGGCCTTGTGCATGACAGTACCATTGGTTTGGTACCGTTATCTCAAATGGTGTTGTCCTTTAATGATTTCTGTTATTTCATCCATAAAAGTTGTAAAATTATTATAAAACGCATAAAAGGCTAATTCCAAAATTGGAGTCTTGTGCAATAACAGAGATATTTTTCTGAACGGTTTACTATTGGTTTTATAGCATAATGGCATGTAGTTTAATTTATACTATATAATTGTAGTTAATTTATATACATAAATGTAGTAATAGGAAAATAAAGAAATAAATGACTTGATAAAACAAATATTGTTCATATGTAAATAAATAAATATAATCCTGAATTATTTTTTTTTTTATAAATATAATCCTGAATTTATTTTTATTACCTTTTACTTCATGTATTATTAGGGCCCGAGCACCGGTGGTGCGAGGACCCTATTGGAATTGCTCCGTTTATTATTATTATTATTAGGGCCCGAGCACCGGTGGTGCGAGGACCCTATTGGAATTGCTCTGTTTATTATTATTATTATTATTATTAGGGCCCGAGCACTGCAGTGCGAGGACCCTATTGGAATTGCTCCGTTTATTAGGGCCCGAGCACTGCAGTGCGAGGACCCTATTGGAATTGCTCCGTTTATTATTAGGGCCCGAGCACTGCAGTGCGAGGACCCTATTGGAATTGCTCTGTTTATTATTATTAGGGCCCGAGCACTGCAGTGCGAGGACCCTATTGGAATTGCTCTGTTTCTTCTTCTTCTTCTTTATTCTTCTTCTTCTTCTTCTTCTTCTTCTTCTTCTTCTTCTTCTTCTTCTTCTTCTTCTTCTTCTTCTTCTTCTTCTTCTTCTCCAAAGTAAAAAGTCTTTTTGAGGGCCTAAACATGCTCGAAAACTCATGAAACTTTGCACACGCATCAGTCCTGGTGAAAATTTACATCTGATATGGTTTTCAGAAGTGGGTGTGGCAAAATGGCTCGATAGCGCCACCTATAAAATTTCAACGGAGTGCGCCTCGAGCTGCGTTTCACGTACATGTACGAAACTCGGTACACAGGTGTAGCACACCAATACCTACAAAAAAGTCTCCTGGTACAACATCCTAAACCCAACAGGAAGTCCGTTATATCGAATTTCCTGTACGATTTTTGTGCAGTTTTTGCCATTTTCAGGCCTCGTACTTTAACGAACTCCTCCTACAGTTTTTATCCGATCATCTTCAAATTTGCTGAGTGTTATCATAAGGCCCTTGCGATGTTAAATTGCGAAGCTTTTGAGTTTTCGTCGAGGGGCGTGTCCGTGGCGGCCTGACAAAATTTGACGTGTCCCCATGAAAAAGGAAGTGGCTGTAACTCAGGCAAACAATGTCCGATCTGCCTCAAACTTCACAGGTGTGATAAGAGTCTGGTCCTGAACACATGTCAGTGCCCATATTCAGTTATAGTCATAGCGCCACCTGCTGACAACAGGAAGTGACATGTTTTACACTGTTACGGACTCCTAGCAACATATTAAAAAACATTAGCAAGTTTTAAATAGGGTAGCAACATGCTACAATCATGCTAAAACATGCTAGCAACACTTAGCTAAGAGCTAATGCATGCTATTAATACAAAGAAAAAGAAAATTGCTGTAACTCATGCACACAATATCCAATCTGACCCAAATTTAATATTCAACATGCTACGAACATAGTAAAGCATGTTAGCAACACTTAGCTAATATGCTAAAGCATGCTAATAATACAATGAAACAGGAAGTTACTCTAACTCAGGCATACAATGTCCAATCTGCCCCAAACTTAACATGTTTGATAAGAGTCCTGGCCTGAACACATGCCCATGCCCATATTCAGTTATAGTCATAGCGCCACCTGCTGGCAACAGGAAGTCACATGTTTAATACTGTTGTGGATGCCTAGCAACATTTTTAAACTATCAACAAGTGTTAAATAGGGTAGCAACATGCTACAAACATGCTATAACATGTTAGCAACACTTAGCTAAGTGTTAAAGCATGTTACTAATGCAATGAAACAGGAAGTTACTGTAACTCAGGCATACAATGTCCAATCTGCCCCAAACTTAACATGTTTGATAAGAGTCCTGGTCTGAACACTTTTACATGCCAATATTCAGGTATAGTCATAGCGCCACCTACTGTTAACAGGAAGTGACATGTTTAACACTGTGATACACTAATAGCAACACACTAAAAAGCAATTGAGTGCTAAACTAGTTAAAAACATACTCAAACATGCTAGCAACACTTAGTGCTAAAGCATGTTGTTAAAGACATAAAACAGAAAGTTGTCGTAATTCATGTAAACAATGCCCAATCTGCCCCAAACTTCACATGTTTGATAAGAGTCCTGGTCGGAAGATATATACATGCCCATATTCAGTTATAGTCATAGCGCCACCTGCTGACAACAGGAAGTGACATGTTTAACGGTGTTACGGAGTCCTAGTAACATATTAAAAAGCATTAGCAAGTTTTAAATAGGCTAGCATCACGCTACAATCATGTTAAAACATGCTAGCAACACTTAGCTAAGAGCTAAAGCATGATATTAATACAAAGACAAATTGCTGTAACTCATGCATACAATATCCAATCTGCCCCAAACTTAATATTCAACATGCTACAAACATAGTAAAGCATGCTAGCAACATTTAGCCAAGATGCTAAAGCATGCTAATAATACAATGAAACAGGAAGTTACTGTAACTCAGGCATACAATATCCAATCTGCCCCAAACTTAACATGTTTGATAAGAGTCCTGGCCTGAACACATGCCCATGCCCATATTCAGTTATAGTCATAGCGCCACCTGCTGGCAACAGGAACTGACATGTTTAATACGGTTATGGATGCATAGCAACATTTTAAAAAGTATCAACAAGTGGTAAATAGGGTAGCAACATGCTACAAACATGCTAAAACATGTTAGCAACACTTAGCTAAGTGCTAAAGCATGTTATTAATGCAATGAAAAAGGAAGCTACTGTAACTCAGGCATGCAATGTCCGATCTGCCCCAAACTCCATGTGTTTGATAAGAGTCCTGGCCTGAACACATCTAAAGGCCAATATTCCATTACAATTATAACGCCACCAGCTGGCAACAGGAAATGACTTGTCTTACACTAACTCAAGCATACCATGTTCAATCTGCACCAAAATTCATATGTTTGATCAAAGCGCTGACCTGAAGACGTCTACATGCCAATATTCAGTTATAGGCATAGCGCCACCAGCTGGCAGCAGGAAGTTTGACACATCTAAATGACTCCTATTCCTTCTAAATTTACTATGTTAAAAGCATAGTGCCCACCGTTCACTCTTTCCCTAAAGCCACCGGTCGGCGGTGAGCCCGGGTGCGAGGGCCCGTTCATCGCTGCTTGCAGCTTTAATTTTTGTTTGTTCTTTTTTATTCTTTTTAACTTTTTATTTACATATTATTTCATTTTATTTTTATATTTAAATTCATTTATTTTTAAATGTTTTAAATATTTATCTATTCTCAAATGTATTTATTTCCAGATTTGTTTATTCATTTTTTTTATTATTATTATTTTCTGTGTGTGAATCATTGGTTGAGAACTCATGCAGTAGTGTCAGATTAAGCTAACGATAGAAATCGGAGTTTGTGGGATCAGCTGGATAGATCCAAGTAGGGATAGGCCGATAGACCATGACATGACATGATATTGAGCCGCTATCATGATTTCTCCCTAAGGGAGGGAACGAGGGACCCTCCCACGCACACTCCCGCAACCTGCCGAATGCGAATGCCATGTTTGGAAAGGAAATAGCGTGTACTACTGAACCCCTAAAGGAAATAAATACAAGATGGAAGAAAAAATGTATTTCAATACTTTCCCTCACAGTTATATCATTGGGTATTTATGCTCTATATAAATTGTGGGCATTAGGGAGCTGCTTTTAATATGTGGGGCATTAAAATCACTTTTTACTTTCACTTTCCAGATTTGCGATCGCACGTACTCTGTGTATACTACTGATCAGAGTTATTAATGTAAATACAGCCCACTTTAAGCTCAAGTGGTGTGTAGGGATGCGTGGTATACCGGTACTGGAAAAATACCAGTGTGAATTTTATTTTAAATGGTTAGATACTATCATTTTGATCAATTCGGTATTTTATACGCTGCTGTTTCGAAGTTCACCTGTGTACACCTGCAACCATAAAATAACGTTTCCAGAACATTGCAGGGTGGTTATTTGTTAATTAATAAATGGAAAAATAACTGTACAGAACATTCCCCTAATGATTATTTTTAGGTTAATTTAATTTAGTATAATTCAGAATGTACAAAAATACTGAAGAACTTGGATAAGTCAAAACACGTTTTTAAATTAGATTATTTAGCCAGGGTTTAGCATGGTGGGATAACAGAAATCGTAAAATTTGTGGGTTTGTTTCATTTTCATTTACCGCACGCCTTTTGATCTGCACATGCTACTCCAGCACATACTTAAAAAAAAAAGTTGGCAGTCAAAATGAAAACTGTTCAAAAATAACATGCGTCACCTTTGTGCCCTTAGGGTCATGTGGATCACCCTGTGGTCATCTCCGAGCCACCATGTAACCCACTTCACTGCAGACAGATGATGTCTGAGCTGCTCTTTGAGTGTTACGGAGTGCCACGGGTGGCCTATGGTGTGGACAGTCTATTCAGCTTCTATTATAACAGTGTCAGTGATGGAGCAGATCTGCCCTCTACGGGACTTGTGGTGTCATCAGGGTATCACTGCTCCCACGTGCTGCCCTTCATTAATGGCAGGTATCACAACCCATCACCGTCTCAGCTTTCAAGTTCTGTCAATTTAAATGTGTGCCAATTTGGAAGATAAAGTGCACAGGGAAGGCTGGAATAGCTGGAATATCAGTACCCAGAACCGAGTGCTTTACTCTGTGTAATGACAAAAACATTTATTTCAGTGAAAAATCTCAATTTCAACATTTTGAACAATAGGGCCCTATAATCTTTTTTTTTTTTTTTTTTTTTTTTTTTTTTCCCAGAGATTCTTGTTTTAATTTTTCTAATAATCAAATGAAGGCATTAAACGTTTATTTATTTTTAATAAAATTAATATTAAACCCTTTTATTTTTTGCCAAACAAACAGAGGTTTACTGTTAAAATTAATACATGGAGGAAAAATTGTGTGAATATTGTTAAAGTTTTAATAATGCTTGTAGTATTTATTTATTTATTTATTTATTTATTTTACAATTAGGTGGTTAATCTTGTTGTAATATTTATTTTTATCATTTAATAGTTTTTTTTAAATTTGCCAGAAATAGGAATATATAAGCGCCTACATTATACTGTACAAAAGTAATACAAGACTAATATATTTCTGTTACATGTTAAACCACACTTTTATTTTGACAGGTTGCCGGGAAGTTTTTGTGTATACAAATGCATGATATAATGCTAGTTTTCTCAAATTAAACGGTAAAATTCACATGAAGTGACTCTCACAGCAGCTCTGGAGATTAAGTCCATGCATTTATGTAGTCATATATTGAAACGCAGATAGTGAAAATTACCATGAGCGTCACGTGTGATTCAGTATTTGTGTTGTAAACAAAACCGTGTCTCTGCCATTCATACATACAGAGGCAAACCTAATATAATGGCAGGGGAAACACTGTAACTGATTGTGTTTCTGTAACTCATGCATGTTTTTAACATAATAATAGGCATAATAGGTGACCTTTAATGCGCTGGTTTCACTGAGGCACACACATACAGAGATCGGAGATAGTGCTGAGAGCACACACAGAAATGTCCAGAAGCACAGAAAAGTGAATTTTATTAATATAATTGCTTCAGTACTGAATCGTTACATTATATCTCACATCAACAAGAAAGCAAGATCTGTTTTTTAAGTTAATAAACTCTCTCTCTCTCTCTCTCTCTCTCTCTCTCCCCCCCTATAATTAATTCAAATTAACATCATTCATGCATTTAAATAAATGTGATCTTAGCGACTACATCATCTCTGTCTTAAATAAAGCTTGTAAAATGCTAAAACTCTGCTGCATATCGGATGGTTCTTTGTCTCCACGTCATGCTTTAAAATCATTCAATGCACAGCTAGCCACAGATTACATAAATACAATTATTTTGTATTGTTAGAGTTAACAGTTGGTTTAAGTATTTATGTATTTATTTATTTTTAATGTAACAAGAAACTGAGATGTCTGAAAATTACATAATAATCATAAACTATACATGCATATAATACGCTTAGTTCGACTTCAGGCATTACTGTGTTATGTTGTTCCATTTGGGTCACAACAAATTATGGCAAGTTCTTAAAGAAATAGGAGTACCAGACCACCTAACCTCTCTCCTGAGAAACCTATGTGTGGGTCAAGAAGCAACAGTTGGTACCGGACATGGAACAATTAATTAGTTTACAACTGGGAAAGGAGTACAACAGGGCTCTATATTGTCCCCCTACTTATTTATATGCAGAGTACATCATGTAAAGTGCCGGGTTATAAAAATCACAAGCCCATTCAGTGTCATGCTGGTTACTGGTTATTTATAAACTAAATAACTAAGTAAATAAAAATAAATAAATAAAAGGTTATATTTTTGAATACATCACGGATGGAATGGTCCTGAGAGCGCTGTACGAGCTCGCAGTGCCTTCTGCAGGGCAGTTAAGAGTTACAATTGTTCAAAGTGCCAAATGTGAGAAGAATCAGCACTGAAACGTTTTTTTTTTTTTTGTTTGTTTGTTTGAATTTTGAACTTTGAATGGTGATGACAATTTGAGATTTCTTAGTACTACATAAAATTCGCAACGGTTGTGATGAGAGTAGAGGTATATAGGCTGTAGTCTGATGCACTACATGTCTGCTGTAACAGTACAGTTAACAGAAGAGTGTTTTCTGTTGCAATTTATTGTAAATGCTAGTTGCGATAGGGTTGCTTTAATTTGCATTTAGGACTGCAGCATTCATCATAAAAAGTGTTTATAAGTCTGTTGTTGTTTACAAAGAAGTTTCAGTGTCTCATGATCCTTCAGAAATCATTCCTAATATGCTGCTTTGCTGCTCAAGAAACATTTACTATTTATTATCAATGTCAAACAGTTTTTGCTGCCTAACATCTTTGTGGAAACAATACCAGATACCAGAAATATCTGTGATTTTACAAAAAGAGAGAGAAATTAATTTTATTCATCATGGTGATTAAAATTGAGTGAAAAGATAAGACATTAAAATTATTACAAAGTTTCTATTTAATAAATGATTTAATTAATTAAATGAATATATTTGATAAATGCTGTTCATTGAACTTTCTATTATTCAAAGAATCCTGAAAAATAAAATGTATCCCTATTTCCCCACAAAATATGAAGCACCACAACTGTTTTCAACATTTTCTTTACATTTACATTTATTTATATTTATATAGGACCTTCTAAAAACAAAGTTAGAAAGTGCTTTAAAATAAAAAGATATAAAAATGCAGCAAATACCATCAAGACTAAGAAAAAAAAGACATACAATAAAAGTGAGTCTTAAGAAGAGATATAAAAGAGGACACCGTGGTTGCCTGTTTAAGATGTGATGATTTCTGAAAGATCATGTGAAGTTTGACACTGACATTTTCATGACATTCCAAGTGTAATCGATAGGACAACTCCCTTGTCATCACAGCCATGACTTTCAACTGTTCTGTACGCTATAAACTGAAGCTGCAGCCAGAAATGTCCACAGGCTTACCATGTTCTCCTAAAAATATTAACACTTGCTAAATAAAATCACAAAAAAACTCCACCTCAAAAGCTTAAAAAAACAACAAAGGGAGAGAGATAAAATGACCTTAAAATGTGTTAAGCACACACACAGCCTTGCCAGTTCACCTCATGAACAGAAAATATTAAATTTCTTCAAGAAATTGGAAAAGGTTTATATAAAAGCTGCTATTATGTGCTATTTAAATGGTTTAATCCCTTATGATTTACCTATGTGTGATTTGAATTGCAGGCTGGATGCTTTAAATTGTAAGCGTGTGAATTTGGGTGGAGGTCAGGCCACGGCATACCTTCAGAGACTGCTGCAGCTGAAATACCCTGCAAACCAGACTGCCATCACACTCAGCCGTATGGAGGAGCTACTGCATCAGCACAGCTATGTTGCACTAGACTACCAGCACGGTAAACCAGCACTCTTGGAATTTTGCCGTTAATTGCAAGAAAATAATTTCAGCAATTTAGAGGAAAACTTGTTTGGTCAATAAATGAAGTTTGTAGGAAGTAAAAAATTGTGCGATTTAAATGTTTGCATACAACTCAGTGTTTTGTGTTAATTATTACATACATTTGATTAATTGATTGTAGATAGGGCTGTGACAGTCGCAATGACACAGCCCTATGGTTGGTGGTTGGTTGCCCCCGGCGATACTGCATGTGATGTCACACATCTATAACAAGCATCAAATACAGTGTTTCTACAACAATTATTCTGCCGTGGCCGTGTTTAGTGTCCCCGCGGGCAGCAGCAGTGAGTGCAAGTGCCTTCGCAGCTGCTGGAAGAGATCCACGTTCATACGCACACAATAGGCTAAAGCTTGCAAAACTCCGGGAAAAGTAATTACTAGGAATGTGTCGGAAGGACATACTTGAATGAATTATTAAAAAAAAAAAACCTAGTGTTTTCTGAGCCAGTGTTTGTTTTTTTTTTGTTTTTTTTTAGTTTTAAAGTAGTATAACTATAGAAAGCGTTAAATTATTACTATATTTATCTGTAAGGCAAGTATTCGCTGAGTTTAGTTTCATTTTTGTGCAGTGCTCCTGTCCAAAACCGAGACATCAGAAAGTGCATCTTGTTTGTTTTCTTTATTTTTACAAAAGCACAACATTTTGTTAACATTGTGAGTGCACGCAAATAATATTACACTCTTTACAGTTCCGGATGATACATAATGCTTACCTTTATGAGCAAAGATTACGGCGTATTTAATTTTTGCATGTGATTGCGCTGGCGCCTCCATGTCCTGAAAGCGCATTTAGCTTCCACTCTCCAACAAACAATTGTATGCGCATAGTGCGTTTATCTAAGTTAAACGTTTAAAATAACATTGTGATATGCTTGAAGATTTTATTTTAGGCTAGTCGTGATGATTTGAGAAGGCAAAATTGATCAAACGTAGGCTGTGATCAACTCACTGCCTGCCTCTGGCCGCTTGGTCGTTACGTTACAATCTTAATTTCATTAGGGCGAAAATCTTAATTTAACAAACAAAAATGTTCCAAAGACATTTCTAAATGAACTTTATAAAGCAACAAAAAGAAATATAACCACGTTACTTTTAAAAACAAAACTGAGATATTTTAATGGATGCACCAGTGTAATGGGAAATAGACGTTTATGTTTCAAAATTATATATCAACACCGTGCCACCGACGGTAGTTGGTCCATTACCACCACGGTGGAAAAAATCTGCCACTGTCACAGCCCTAATTGTAGATCATTTTAATTTTTCGTTTTCAGTATAATATTAGTTTTGTTGCATCACTGCTTTAAGTGTGTTCCACCACTGTATTCATGCTTTCATAAATTGTAAAACAGAGCTGGATAAGTGGCGAAGTCCTAACTTTTACGAGAGGGAAGTTCACCGTGTGCAGCTGCCATTTTCAGGCCGGGCAGCTGGTGTTTGTGTGAGCGTCGAGGAGAGGAACGAGAGGAAAGCACAACAGCTTCGTCGACTACAGGAAATTAACAGTCGTCGCAGAGAAGAGAAACTGCAGGAAGACCAGAAACGACTAGAAACGCTTCTGTCTGTGCAGGTACACGCATTTACATGCAGAGAGATGAAACGCTGAGCTCCAATATGCACATGGTAACAATAAAATTTTCCTATCAGGAGCTGCTGGAGGATGGCTCTCTGGAACTGTTTCACAGGAGTCTGGTGGAGCTCAACATGGACTCAGCTGAGGAGCTTCAATCTTACATCCATAAACTCAGCATGAGTGTGGAGCAGCACAGGCTCATGAAGGCTGAGGTTTGTGGATGCAGACATAATTTTGTTTGTGGTTCTGACCTTGTGATCTCAAAGTGTTGTCTTTTATTCACGTGAATTACTAGATATTAATAATAAAACATGAGAGAATGGGGCTGGGAATAATAATCTTGTTTTGCAAATACGATTTCTTTTTGTGCAAAACTTGTTGTACGTGGTGGTGTTGAATCAGACTGCAGAGGTGGAGCAACCCACAGAAGATGGGAGTGAAATAGTACCAGATTTAAATCAGGACAATGATGAGCCTGGAAAAACTACCAGTGCGATCCAGGTAATCTTAGAGTAAAGTCAATGAATAACATCATTCAAAGTCTGCTCTACTGCACTGTTCATGAAAACATCAAGATTTGTTCGTTGTATTTGTGTTATTTCCTCTGGTCTCAGTTTTGCTCTATTGATCTACTTTGTGTTAGCCATTGTTTAACAAGGCCGAGTACCATCAGCTGTTCTTGGGCACAGAGCGTCTGCGTGTGCCAGAGATCTTATTCCAGCCATCTCTGATCGGAGAGGAGCAAATGGGCCTGATGGAGACAATGCAGTTTGTTCTGGAACAGTAAGCAGTTTTTATCCCCAGATGTGTGTTTATATCAGTGTATATTATATCAGTGTATTTACACTTGGGCAGATGAATCTGTCTCAGCAAAACACTTTTAAATCCAATCTATGATTCATATGATATACACATATAACAAGTGTTTTCTTTCAAAAATGAAGATTTTGGTAACGCTTTAGATTTGGGAACACTTCACTATTACTAGTTGCTTATTAGCATGCATACTGACTGTTTATCAGTACTTATAAAGGAAATATTAATGCATGACCATATTCTTGATTGCATAGCCCTACCCCATACCTAAACATTACTACATAAACTACCTTACTTACTTACTATCAGTAAGCAGCATAGTAGGAGCAATTAAGTTCCTTAAAGGGAACCTATTATGCCCCTTTTGTGACCTGTGCTGGCAAAAGGAATCACAATGAACACATTTTCAAAAATGAGGTATTTATTTTATTTATTTATTTATTTTACATTCTCTACTAAAAAGAACTTTTAAAATGATATACATGTTGTTGAAATTGGATGAAAAATGACTGAGCTACACCCAAGTCGGCAAAGTCAGTTCTGAGAAAAATCAAGTTAAGTTTTCAGAAGGTTCTGAAGCAAAATCACCTACCAATGTTGCACAACGTGCCTTTATGTGCATGATTTATGTCAGTTAGCAGCAGCAGTGTGAGAAGCAAGCAGGGAAACGGATACTCCTCTCAGAAAATGTACAAATAAAGATCATTTCAGATGTTTAATTAATATTTGGAGCATTGAAATTGTTAGACAAGTGCTTGAATTTTATCAAAATTGTAATTTTTCACTCATTTTTGTCTGTAGCTGAAAATTAGCCCGTCTCATTTTGCCAGCATGGGTCACATATGTAACATAAGTCTCAGGCATCCCCATAATGTGTCTGTGAAGTTTCAGCTCAAAATACCCCACAGATCTTTTATTATAGCATGTCAAATTTGGCCTTTGAGTGTGAGGAAAAATAAGCTGTTTTAGTGTGTAAACCTTTAAATCCAAATGTTGCTTCCACCCCCTTTCCAGAAAAGGGATGGAGCCTTTAGAGCTCATGCTTCTGGTTGTCCGTCTACAACTAAACTGGAGAATGTCCCAATGCCAAAATGTCAGAAATTATTTATGAAATATGCAGACAGTAATCATTTTCAGGATAAAACTACATAGCTCTGCTCTCTGTGAATGCAGTCAGAGGCCATGGTAATTTTAGCCAAACTAGCCATACAGCATGCTAACAAGCACATCCTGAAATGCAATATGGAAACATTCAGAAACTACGAGCTGATTCTTACTTGCTCTTCATATGATGTTTAAGCATGAACAGCTGGTATTGACCCAACTTTCAGAATCAGCTTCTGCAAATCCTGTGTTGGACTGACTCTTGTTTACGAAGCAGGATGACATAAAATAATTTGCACAAATGTAAGACTCAACACATTTCCTTCCATAAATGAAATGCATTCAGTCTTTTCCATCTTCTCCATGGCTCAGATGCCGAGAGTCTTTGGAGATACATCCAAAACCAAAAAGTAAATAGGAGTTATAGCAACGATATATACATGGTAGACTATGTGCGGTTTAATCAGTGTTAGGTCAATGCAAATAGGGCAGATCGTTACTAGTCGGGTGGAGAAATCTGAAACGGTTTATTTTCAGACACTGCTTCTGATTTATAGGGATTATTAAAAAAAAAAAAAAAAAAAAAAAAAAAGTAGTTTGGACTGACATCAGTGTTCAAACAGCATGTAACAGTGAATTTTGCACAATAGGTCCCCTTTAATAATCCCTTGTTTGAAAGTAAAATAGAAGCATCATCAAAGGATACTGTAAGCAGTGCAGAGAATTAATTTTGGTTACCGTTTAATTTAATTCATGTTTATTTGTATAGCACTTTTTCACAATACAAATCGTTGCAGAGCAGCTTCACTGAAAATGAAAGTTTCCACATTAGATTTGGGAGTAGTGTTATCAGTGGTGATATTCATATGGCAGAAATGTCCAGTTAAAATTATGCAGTTAATGACATGTATTCAAACAAACGTGTATTCATGAATATGTTTTGAACGCATCATGAACTTGTATTAAAAGCAATGATTATATGTTACGTTCAAACTTATAGCAAGGTAGTTTTGTGTATTGGTTCAGGGTTGTCGGCACCTTGTAGAGGTTGGCATCATCTCTTCTCAGGTGTTTGGTCATCTTGAGTCCATAAGAGGCTGGATCCAGAATGAAACTTGTGTAATTCCTAGTTCCCTTGAGATTCCCATCACATGGCAGAAACAGAAAAGCAAAAAGAGAAAAATTGGCGTAGAAACAACCCGTATCCTGAAAACCTTCATTAGCTTGTTCGGGTGTGTTTGATTAGGGTTGGAGCTAAACTCTGCAGGGACACCAGCCCTCGAGGATCAACATTCCCCACCCCTGATTTAGAAGTTTCATCTAGTCTTGAGTATCATCAGCATAACAATGGAAACTAATCTCATATTTTGTAATAATATTACCATGGTGCAACATGTATATTGAAAAAGCAAAGGGCCTAAGACAGATCCTTGTGGCACTCCATACTTTACTTGGCATTACTTGAGATGATTTTCTGTTTAAATAAACAAATTGGTTACAGTCAGACAGGTAGGATCTAAACCATCTTAAAGCTTGCCCTTAAATACCCATATAGTTTTGTAATCGATCCACAAGTATGTTATGATTTATAGTGTCAAACACAGCACTAAGATCAAGTAAAACTAGTAATGAGATGCAGCCTTGGTCTGACGCAAAAAGCAAGTCATTTATAATTCTAACAAGCGTGGTTTCTGTGCTATGATAGTGAATTCCTATTTGGAAAGAAAAGGAAAAGGAATAACGCATTCTACGTAGCCTCTAAAGCACTGGTCTCAAACTCAATTCCTGGAGGGCTACAGCTCTGCAGTTTAGCTCCAACCCTAATCTTCACAAATGCTAGAAATTTGAGCCTGTGTGATTTGAAGCTGGTTGGAGCTAAACTCTGCAGAGCTGCGGCCTTCAAGGAATTGAGTTTGAGACCACTGCACTAAAGGGACATGGTTAGCTGCTTGTTAGCGGTAGCCTGTTACATTACAGTACAGAAAAGTTCACTTTCCTCATAAGCAGAGTAAGGAGAGATTACTAATAGGATGATGGTGAATGATTTGCAGATCCTGAGCACCAGTGACAAACATCTAATCTTGTAAAATGTGTGGTAAGGACTAGCCGCTCCGTAGTATACACAGAGTACGTGATTGCGAATCTGAAAAGTGAAAGTAAAAAGCGAGCGTGCATTCAAACGTGATTTCAACGCCAAGCATATCAATAGCGGCTCCCTGATGGCCGCATTTTATATACAGTATAATTACCCAACAATATAATTGCGAGAGAAATCATTGAAATATATAGTGCACAGCATAAATGAGTGCACGCCCTCTAAAACTTAACAAATTCAGCAATTACTTTTTACTTAGATGGCATATTAGGATTCTTTGGAGATACAATGTTCCAACAAGCCTGCTTGACCAATTACCAAAGAAGAATGTCAAAATTATTTAGCAAAAATATTTTCTTATCGAAGTGATAAAATGTTGTGTTGCAAAAATGAGTACACCCTCCTGAAAGTTACTAAAAAAAAAAAAAAAAAAAGTGTATAGGTTTAAGGCTATTTTTGATCAACAGGTAAGTATACTGAACCAAAACTTTTAAAGACTTTTAGAATTTCCTGACAATAAAAGCGTTAAGTAGCCCGCTGAATCATACTCAGACTTAATGTTGGCGGCAACGGAACCACTTAAGAGAGAACTATCAAACGATACCTACCATTAAACTGTTCGTTCTACAGTTTTAGCATTATGCGTTATTATTTTTTGTATGGCCCTTAAGAGAACAACAATTTTTGAAATGCCTCCAGGGAGTCAAGGGCTAAATAATATTTTTTTCTTACACTTTTATCAGCTGTTTCTTTGCTTCATTGACCAGCTGCACATGAAATAGCTCAGTTTTGTGTTCAGTAGTAAATCTCCATCCAAAGGCCAGAGGGCTTTGAACTCCAAATATTCCCCACAGCAGCATTTACTACACAAAGCCGTAGTGTACTGCTACGCAAAACAGCTTTCACAATCACAGAATGATTTCATAATCGTTCTGCGATTATGAAAGTGGTTATGCATAACTTACTACTGGTCATAGAACCATGTTTCATTGACAAGCTGCATATGAAATTGCATTCGATCACATTTGTTTAGATGTTTGAAAACTGCCAAACTGACCCCAAACCAGCCCAAAATTAGAAATTAAATGCATATTCGGCAGTAAAATAAATATCGCCAACAGCAACATCTAAAGGTTAACATTAGTGCTGTCTGTCAATCAATAAAAAAAAAAAAAATTCTGTAATTATATTTAATCGCATATTTATTTATATTGTCATAATTTCATATTGAACCTCCAAATTAATATAGAAACAACATAAAGGTAGTATATTTTAATTAGGCTACTTTCATAAAAAAGTGCATAAATGCATTTTCCCTCAATTTACCTATTAATTATGGCCATTCAGCTTTACAGCATAATTGATAGCCATTATTTTTAACATTTTAATAGGATCTGAAATATAGAACAACTTTTAATTTGAGTTTAAAACAATCTTCACATAAACTAAATTGTCTATGCATAAACTATATGGATTAATCTTTATTCAAGCTACAAAAGTTAATTGGTGACTAGAACAGTTGAGTGATGTCTCATGACTCATGAGACAGATCTGACATTCCTCCAGTTTTCTCTTTACGGTCATTTAAGACTTTATAACTCAGTTAAGACTATGTTTACAAAGTAACTCGCCAAAACATTTTGACATTTGTGAGTGTTTTTGTCTGTTGAAGCACTACTGGCGCGCTTTCTGAAGCGACTCAGCATATGCGTACAGCCCAACATTACCTATTAAATCTAATATTTTTTTTCCTAGACTTTCAAACTAAATGTAATCATTTTTGTCCAGTGTTTGCGCCATTTCTTGCCAGAAGTTATAACTGATAAACACTGTCTTTATACTTAGACAACTCTAGTTTAACCATCTCATAACTTCCTCACTCCAACCCTTTTAATGTAATGTCAGGACATTACTTGTCTTTAAAAGTTTTCATTCAGTGTACTTACTTGTTGATCAAAAATTGCCTTAAATCTACAGTACAATGTTTTTTGTTTTGTTTTATTTAGTAACTTTCAGGAGGGTGTTCTCCTTTTCGCAACACATTTTATCACTTTGATAATAAAATCCTATTTTCCTGAATAATTTTGACATTTGTCTTTGGAGATATAATGTTCCAACAAGCCTGCTTGATCAGTTACCAAAGAACCCTAACATGTCTAGAGTAATTGCTGAATTTTAACTTTTAGAGGGGTGTACTCAGTTATGCTGTGCACTGTGTATAAATGCACTGTATACAATAGTTACAAGTTCAGTTTGAATCCAACCTGAAAAACCAAGTAATGCAGTGCTCTGTTTTTTTTTTGTTTTTTTTTTGCTCTGTGTGTGTTTGTAGGTACCCGCCTGAACAGCAGGAGGCTCTTACGAAAAATGTGTTTTTGACTGGAGGAAACCTGCAGTACCCCGGACTAAAAGAAAGAGTGCAGAGGGACCTGCTCACAATCAGACCCTTCCAGTCACATTTTAAGGTCTGATTTTTAGAAACGAAAGTCATTCTGTATGTGATCCAAAAAACTATTGTTTCCTAGATTATGGGGGTACAGTGTCTCTACAAATGAAAATTAAAAAGGCTTTTTGGTTTTTCAGGTTCAAAGGATGTTCTTCTTCTTCTTCTTCTTCTTCTTCTTCTTCTTCTTCTTCTTCTTATTATTATTATTATTATTATTATTATTATTATTAGTGGCTATGTTATTAAAATGTGCATTATATGACACAAATGCATGGAATCTTAAAGGGAGATCTGATAATGTGTCTTCTGTTCGGTAGGTGTCTCTTGCGCAACGACCGGCTCTGGACGCTTGGTATGGGGCATGTGAATGGGCACTTACAAACTCTGCTGAAGCTCAGGGATGGATCAGTCGTCATGATTATGAGGAGAATGGAGGGGAATATCTGAAAGAGCACTGTGCCTCAAACATCTTCATACCCATGAAGCTCAATAAACCATCATCAGCCACAAAACAAACACTTATGGGAAAATGCTTGACAGACACAAGTCTTCCTGACGCCACCAGCAATGATAAGGACAATGACATTTCCCTGTCCTAGTTTGAAATGTGTTGTCCTGATTGATGGAGACTTTTTACAGGTTGGACCTTTGATACTGCATGGCATTTCTGTAGCCATCAAAATATTCTTACATATACGTTTAAGGCCTGTTTATACAGTTGACATATATTTGGCATAATATTATTAGAGATTAACATCTTGTATTTTTTAGAATACAGTGCAGTTGTTTTGTGTTTTATTGTTTTTTTTTTTTTTTTTGTGGAGTAATTGGTGTACAAAAGAAGAGAATTTCACATTTACAAAATGTGAAGTACTGTTGTTGTTGCTGATTATGATGGGCTTTGTCCAGACACAGTGAAATATGATTTAATGTACAATTGCTGTTCTGATCTCACAAAAAGCCTGTGCATATTTTATTCTAATGTAGCTACTAAAGAAAAATACAATTCAGCTGTCAGGCAGAATGATGTAATTTATTAAAAAGAAAAAAAAAAACTCTTAAAATTCCTCCATTGTTTCTCATTATTTCTTTTATTATTATTATTATTATTATTATTATTATTATTATTATTTTACTTATTTAGTATAAAATCTCACGGCATTCAGGCATGCTTTTAATTGTCAGGAAATTACTTGTCTTTAAAAGTTTTCATTCAATATACTTATAAGGGCTGTCCGGTCCCTGTATGACCGGAGCAGGAGTCTGGTTCGCATTGCTGGCAGTAAGTCGGACCTGTTCCCGGTGCGTGTTGGACTCCGGCAGGGCTGCCCTTTGTCACCGGTCCTGTTCATTATTTTTATGGACAGGATTTCTAGGCGCAGCCAGGGGCTGGAGGGGGTCTGGTTTGGGGACCACAGGATCTCATCTCTGCTTTTTGCGGACGATGTGCTGTTGGCTTCCTCGAACCAGGACCTACAGCGAGCACTGGGGCGGTTTGCAGCCCAGTGTGAAGCGGCTGGGATGGGAATCAGCACCTCTAAGTCTGAGGTCATGGTTCTCAGTCGGAAAAGGGTGGCTTGTCCTCTTCAGGTTGGTGGGGAGTCCCTGCTGCAGGTGGAGGAGTTTAAGTATCTGGGGGTCTTGTTCACGAGTGAGGGAAGGATGGAGCAGGAGATCGACAGACGGATCAGTGCAGCTTCTGCAGTAATGCGGTCGCTGTACCGGTCTGTCGTGGTGAAGAAAGAGCTGAGCTGTAAGGCGAAGCTCTCGATTTACCGGTCGATCTACATTCCTACTCTCACCTATGGTCATGAGCTTTGGGTCATGACCGAAAGGATAAGATCCCGGATACAGGCGGCCGAAATGAGTTTTCTCCGTAGGGTGGCTGGGCGCTCCCTTAGAGATAGGGTAAGGAGCTCGGTCACTCGGGAGGAGCTCGGAGTAGACCCGCTGCTCCTTCACATCGAGAGAGGCCAGTTGAGGTGGCTCGGGCATCTGTTCCGGATGCCTCCTGGACGCCTCCCTGGGGAGGTGTTCCGGGCATGTCCCACCGGGAGGAGGCCCCGGGGAAGACCCAGGACACGCTGGAGGGACTATGTCTCTCGGCTGGCCTGGGAACGCCTCGGTGTTCCGCCGGAAGAGCTGGAGGAAGTGTCTGGGGAGAGGGAAGTCTGGGCATCTCTGCTTAGATTGCTGCCCCCGCGACCCAGTTCCGGATAAGCAAATGAAAATGAATGAATGAATGAATGAATGAATATACTTATCTGTTGATCAAAAATGGCTTTAAACCTACAGTAAAATGTTTATTTGTTTATTTATTTATTTATTTATTCTTAGAATTTAAATACACTTGTGCTGCATGCCAGAGTATTGCATGCTCTGTATTTAATCTAACGGGTAGAATAATATTTATGTGTCTGGTTCAATGCGCATGTGGGTCAGATGGGTGACAGTTATTTTGGTAAACTAGTTGAACCAGTTCACCAAATCAGGCTAAAATTTCTGAAACAGTTTGTGGCTTAAGCAGCACAAATCTACAAGTTGCTCGACCGAAACTCAGTTTTGGACATACCTGGGAGTCACTCTGACTCTAAATGAGCCAACGAATATGATCCTGTGATGCTGGTTTTTGCCAGCACTTTTTCAGCACCCCGTTTACTCAGAAAGCAAATTAAATTAAAGAAATAAAGTTTTTGTGGTTTCTCATGCTTTTTGTAAAAAGGTTGGTTGATTAAGACTAGACTTGAATCATTAAGGGCCACGGTTTCAGCTAATGGCACATTTTCATTTTTGGGTAAACATACACTTTATTGTCATGATTTTGAGAAAACCTGTTATCTACAATTAAATACAAACAATTATAAAGGACCCAAAGATTTAGTAATATGGCATTGTAAATTAAGAGGGGGAAAGGTATACAGGCATGCATTGGGAAATTTGTGGGCCAGTGCATCTCGTTTCCTCAAATGTTGGGCAATGAGAGTTGTCTTCTGAGGTGAAGAGATTGAACTGACATTATCTGCCCATATTTCTTTTTTATCTGCTCTCTCTGAATTTTCTCCTTCCCAACTAGTCAACCCGCTCTCAACCTATTTTCCCCTACTAATACATATGAATCTAAACTCCTCTTCCTGCCTGCCCGATCCAGTACCAACACACTTTTTCCCATCACCGATTGTCTGTTACGTATATAACCCTCCTTACCTGAAGGAGGGAACAGAGATGTTGTGTCGCCTGACGTCATGGGGTCTCACTCGGGAGCCAATGAGAATTGGAATGCCAAGCCACTCCCCCATACATACAGGTATATAAGATGGCGGCGTGCATCCACTCATTCAGGTTTGTGCTGAGGAGCCGAGACGCATTCAGGTTTCAGGATTGCGGCATGAGGGACGTAACGTATCCGTTACCTCCTTTAGGGAATGATGGTTACATATGTAACCGAGACATTATGTCGACTGATGTCATGGGGTCCCTATGGAAAACACCACAACCTGAACTGCATTACATAATTAAGGTACAAATGCTGACAGGCAAGCATGTCAGGACAAATTAAGCTCAATGCGTAACCTTCAAAACGCCTTAGAGTTTGGCCCATTGGGTGGTGGAGACAAAGAGCTGCTCGGAGCATCTCAATCATGATTCGTTGACCGAGAATGCATGCAGGTCCCCCATACACTTGATGGTAGTGAGTGCGATTAGGAGTGTCTTGAGAGACAGACATTTCAGCTCAACTGAATCAAGCAGCTCAAAGGGATCCCTCCGTAGTCCAAAGAGGACAATGGAAAGATCCCAAGAGGGGATGAGGTGTGACCTAGGAGAATTGTGTTTTAATAGATGCTTGGGGATTTTAATACTATTTTGGAAAGAATTGATGTGGAGGATTGCATGGTTTATAGACAGTATTGGGAAGGTTACTTTAGAAATATAATAGGTTACCCAATTTAAAATGAAGTTACCCAATTTAAAATGTTATAAGTAGTGTAACTTTTTTAATTAGTTTATTAAAGTAATGTAACATTACTTTTAATTACTTTTTTAAATTTCTAATATTTTTAACTGTTAATCATTTTGAAACATTTAAACCAGGCAGGTTTAACAGTACAGTAGCACAACACTGATTATTGTCAGACTTTCAAAATCCTTCATCACTTGAATCAAGATTATAATACAGTTTTTCTGAAATGCTAAAACACATTTTTTTGAAACCATCACTCATTTTCTCAAAACCTTAAACACAAATCCAAATGTTCAAACTAAATTCACAGAACCCCTGACTCCTCTGGCAAAATCAAACAATCGCTTCAAAAACATTACACCTGTACTCAAAATCAAACAAAGCTTTCAAATCATACACATATTAGTCAATACTATACGCATACAGATCATTCATTAGGCACTACATCCAAACATGGAGAACACAGTGCCCTGTGCATTGTTTACTGTATGTAGAAATTATTTTGCAATAAAAAAGATACAAAAAAACATACACTCAAAAAACATGCACACATTCAAACGAAATCACACCTAAGTTTGGTGAATATACCAAAAAAATAAAATAAAAAAGGAAACATACACACACACACATATGTACGTGTGTGTATATATATATATATAACCCTAACCCACACATACGTACATATATATATACGTACATATATATATATATATATATATATATATATATGTGTGTGTGTGTGTGTGTGTGTGCGCATATGTGTCTATCTATCTATCTGTCTATCTATATAATAATAATAATTTATTTGTATAGCACTTTTCATACATAGAATGCAACTCAAAGTGCTTCACAAGCAAAAAAAAAAAAAAAACGAGCATGGTACAAATAATTCAACAAATATAAACAAAACATAATAAAAATAGTAGAAAATTATATATATAAAAAATTATGTATATATATATATATAAATTCATACATATATGTGTGTATTTTTCCTTTTTGTTTTGGGTATATTGACCAGACTTAGGTGTGATTTCTTTTGAGTGTATTTTTTTTCTACTTTTTTTTATTGCAAAATAATTACTATATACTGTACAGTATATCACATATACACTCATATACACACTCTTCTGTACCTCTCAGATTTACAGATGCACCCGTGCTGTGCACTTTGAACTGTCTTATATTTTGTATATTTAAATATTTAGAAACAAGTATGAAGAATTTTGAATTATTGTGTGTAAACGATGACAGTCGTGTTGCAGTTGTGCTTAACTTTTGCTTTTTTGTGTTTAGGGTTTTGCATCACAAGTTCATCACAGAGCAAATTGTTTCTTAGTGAGTGAGAATGTGTTTAGAGTTTTGCAAAAAGAGTGCGTGAGATCGGCAAGCAGTGTCTAAACTGCCTAAACTTGTTTAAGGTTTTGTAGAAAGAGTGATTTAGTTGACAAATTGGTTTAGGCTATTGAGAATTTGGTTTAGGTGGGGTTTAGTGTTTCAGCAAATGTGAAAAACTGTAAGTAAGGGGTAATATACATCTTTATTTTGTGATAACAACTGGCTGGATGTACATCATCCCACTTATTACACAGCTGCTGGCCACAAAAGTATTGAAATATTTGAACACAAAGCTTCCATGAAGAAATTAGCTGCTAGAAAGTGGCAAGTTCAAATTAGACAGACATTTAAGGGATATGGTGCAGTCATACCACTTTTATTACACAACATTTCACCAAAATAAATAATTAAGTACTAGCACATACAGTACTAGTTTGTTAGTTGTCTTATAATCCACTACAGTGTACAAAACAAAATGGCAGCAGCTGCGTTTGTATGAAACAATAGAGCAAGTCCATGATACCAGGATGACAGAATTAAGAAATTGTACACATAATATTGAATTGAGTTTTAATATTTTATTAGCTAACCAAACGCAAAGCTTCCACCAAGAAAAATTATCAAGTGTATAGCGCCGACTTAAGTTGCCTGGATGAGTCTGTTTTATTAGCTTTTACTAGTTGTTATCAGGGAATAACATACCTTGGAATAACATACCTCTTACAATTAGGCATTCCACAGAGGCATGTAATAATTTATTTTAAGCGCAGATGCCACAAATTCAGACTTAACACCTCTTATTTACTTTGAGATCATTCTGAGTTACAGATTTAAAATCATAACAAGAAATAGTGTTTGTGTGTGTGTGTGTGTGTGTGTGTGTGTGTGTGTGTGTGTGTGTGTGATAATTCAGATGTAACCCCCTTTGTAAACATTAACATTTTCAAAGGTGACATTTAATTGCACATTTTTTCTCAGTAGCTGTAACTAATTACAATAACATTTATTTTGTAATTAAATAACGTAATTCCGTTACATGTGACTAGTTACTCCCCAACACTGTTTATAGAGCAGATGTGGGGAGAAGTGAATTAGAGAAAAAAAGAAGAAAGAGAAGAAAATGATGGAAAAACACAGATTGTTAGACATATGGAAGAAAAAAAAAAGAGCAAAAAGAGAATATTCCAGAAGGCAAATTGAGAACATTGTCTGTTACATAAAACCAAATAAATTCTATTTTGTTTTAAGACACTTTCCTCTCAACAGTTTTTTATAAAATGCTCAGGGAAAGTGATCATGACTTTATAAATATAATCATTGTTCTTGGTGGAGCTGAGAGAGGTCCAGGGGTGAGGGTTTTAATGCAGAACTTTGAAAAAATGAGTCTTACAAAATGCAAATAGAAATTTTCACAATAAATAGTATAAACAAAATTCTATATGAAAAAGCAAAAACAGTGTGATGGGATAACTTGGAAAAAAGGTATTAAGAAAATATCCATTGATTATTCAAAAGGAATGCAAAGAGCAAACTAAAGTAAAGAAATACTTTTAAACAAGCAATGAGAAGAAGAAATGAATTTGGAAAAGGAAATTGAAGAAGCTATAGGTCAGTTGTTGAACAATGGGAAGAGTCCTGGCCTAAATGGCTTAACATCAGAGTTTTCTTTAAAAATATTTTAACATCTATTTTGCATAATTTATTTATTTAAAAAAAAAAAAAAAAAAAAATTTAAACAGAAAAAAAATGTGTGAAAGTATGAACAAAGGAATGATTAAAAGTATCTATAAGAATAAAGGGTATAGAGAAGATCTTAAAAACTACAGGCTATTGAGTATGCTAAATACAGATTTTGGCTAAGATCTTGGCAAACAGACTGAAAGAAGTAATTGCAAACATTATAACAACAAATCAAGCATATGGTGCCCTAAATCGAGATATATCAGACACAGTAACAAATATTAGAGACTTAATGTGGTATATGAAATAAAAAGGAGAAGGAGAATATTTATTTAGTATAGATCTAGAAAAAGCATTCGATAGAGTAGAGCATAAACATTTGTTTAATTTGAAAAATTTGGGTTTGAAGAAAATTTTATTACATGGATGAAATGTTTTTATACAAAGTAAGTGGGTTTTTAACTGATTACATTGAGATTTCAAAAACTATAAGGCAGGGATGCCCATTATCAGCATTACTTTTTAATTTAGTTGCTTTTAGGAATAGCAATAAATAAAGAAAAAAAGATAAAAGGAGTTTTAGTGGAAAAGGAAGAAATGCAGCAGAAAATATTCCAAAATGCAGATGATATATTCATATATCCAAACTTATATTCAGGTCAAAATGAAGCTCTCCACTCAAAACAACTCAATCTTGCTGAAAAAACAAACTTTGACATGGCACACACACCCTCAGAAACACACACACTACAACACAGTTTTACACACTGATGAGATCAGTTCAAAACAATACTACGAAAACTGGTAATAAGTGTTGCTTGAAAAAATAAAAATAAAAAATCACATGATGAACACAACAAATGTATGCATTTGCAAGTGTTTTAATTCTTAATTTATTGTACTGTAGAGTACAGTACAAAACAGCAAACAACAACAAAAATAATTATTCTGCCTCAGCATCCTGTCTTTGGTCTGGGACAGGCCAAAGAACCTCCTAAACATCAGTTAAATTGGCTCTTGACAGGCAGCAGGGGTAAAATCCTCTTACATGCCTGATCCAACCCTGGCACGCATCAACTAAAATATATGAGACTGCTTGTTTTCTTGCCCTTGCCCCTGCCCTTCCTATTTCTCTTCCACGTTGTTGTTGTCCTCCTCCTCTTCCTCTTTCACCTCCTACTCTTCCTCTTCGAAATTACACATTACTGTATGAGGGATATTGATTGAAAAAGACTGGATAGGATACACAGTTACACTTTTACTAGTGGTCTGACAAAAAAAATATAAAGATTAAAAAATTTACAAAATAAAAATACATTACAAAGTCGTTGTGAAATAGAAAAGAAAAAGAAATATGGGCAAAGTCAGAATTTTTAACACTTGTATTGTCCTGTCTATATATGCTTCCAACTGAAGGTTAATGAGATGTTGAGATGTACCTTTGAGCTATTTCAGAGAACTGCTTTATCATTGGTTGATCTGTAGTCTCGACATTAGTGAGTCAATATTCACTTGAACATTTACAACTTGAAATTTGCAAAAGGTCTAATTAATAGAAATGCGTAGAATGTGCTTGACAGTTTATGACAAATAGATAAAAAAATGTACTTAGATTTACTGTAAAGACATATAGGATAAGCTTGATGTTGATGTTTTGAGGGGTAAAACTATAGCACAGAGAACTATATATATGTAATACATTTTGAGCAACATGCCAATAAGAACTGATAATGTAGGAAACTGCAGACAAATCAGTTGCATAATCAGTTGCATGAATGTAGCAAAGCAAACACAACTTGTTCAAAAAAATAATTTGAAACATTTTATGATGTGCACAAGTGACTAGATAATGTTTAGGTTGAACAAGTAGTTTTGAGAATTTCCTTTCTAATCTGAGAAATGCACCAAACTGTAATGTGACTTTGGCCCTTTTATCTCCAGGTTAGGTTCTGATTGGTGTGTGATAAATTTCGACTCCTAGTGTTTCCACTTGGGTAATTGTGTGCTAATTGAGCTCAAACTTTGCAGACTTGAGTGAACAACATTGAATGCTAGTGCTTCCTAAATGACCACATGGTGTAAGCACTGAGAAATGTAGGGATTTGTGTGTAGACTTTTGCAGTAACAGTTCACTAAATCTGACTCATGTGTTAAAGCAGGGGACTAGTGTTTATAGTTCAGAGAAATGGGTGTGCTTTTTGAAAAAATGGGAATTTTAGTTCAAAAGATTGGTTACAGTGTTTTAGCAATCAAGAAAAACTGTAATATTCCAAAAATGTTGTAGAGGTACAGGAGCTAAAGTCAATATGGACAAAACTGCATATATGCGGACAGGGAAGGTGGATACGTTAGAAAAACAATGGGAATTTAAAAAGCACAGGAATGAATGAAAGATTTTAGGGATAACACTTTGAAAGGATGACATGAGAACAAGAGACATGATTTGGGAAGAGGTTATAAGCAAAATGGAAAAAAGACTGAACTTTTGGAGACAAAGAGAATTGTTTTTAAAAGGGAAAGTATTTGTTTTAAATTCATTATTATTATCTCATCTGATTTTGGAAGCTAAGCAGGGCCGGGCTTGGATGGGAGACTGGGAATACCAGATGCTTTGAGCTTTTGGCTTTTCTGATCTAATACACTGATCTAATACACTGGCTGACCTTTAAATAGCCCACTCTTTGTGGCAGCCCTCGCTTACGGCCATACCACCCTGAGTGCGCATGATCTCATCTGATCTCGAAAGCTAAGCAGGTTCGGGCAATGGTGGGAAGTGAGAATCACGAAGGTTTAGGGATGTTTTATATGAATTAAAAGAAGGATTTTTACCAGTACAGTACATTGCTGACATGATGTAATGTAAGCAGCAGGAGGCAGAAACAACTCAAGTCAGTTAAAAATGCATCTGATTTCCTTGAGTGCATTCATATTGTGATGCATGAAAATAGTAAAATGGAGGCATGGAGGTGATCAGTCTGTGGCACTGCTGAGGTGATATAGAAGCCCAGGTTTCTTTGACAGTGGCCTTCAGCTCATCTGCGTTTTTTGGGCTCTTGTTTCTCAATTTCCTCTTGACAACACCCCATAGATTCTCTATGGGGTTCAGATCTGGAAAGTTTGCTGGCCAGTCAAGCACACCAACACCATGGTCATTTAACCAACTTTTGGTGCTTTTGGCAGTGTAGGCAGGTACCAAATCCTGCTGGAAAATGAAATCAGCATCTTTAAAAAGCTGGTCAGCAGAAGGAAGCATGCTCTAAAATTTCTTGGAAAACGGGCGCAGTGACTTTGGTTTTAAAAAAACACAGTAGACCAACACCAGCAGATGACATTGCACTCCAGATCATCACACTGTGGAAACTTAACACTGGACTTAAAGCAACTTGGGTTATGAGCTTCTCCACCCTTCCTCCAGACTTTAGGACCTTGGTTTCCAAATGAAATACAAAACTTGCTCTCGTCTGAAAAGAGGACTTTGGACCACTGGGCAACAGTCCATTTTTTCTTCTCCTTAGACCAGGTAAGACGCCTCTGACGTTGTCTGTGGTTCAGGAGTGGCTTAATAAGAGGAATACGACAACTGCAGCCAAATTCCTTGACATGTCTGTGTGTGGTGGCTCTTGATGCCTTGACCCCAGCCTCAGTCCATTCCTTTTGAAGTTCACACAAATTCTTGAATCGATTTTGCTTGACAAGCCTCTCAAGGCTGCGGTTCTCTCGGTTGGTTGTGCATCTTTTTCTTCCACACTTTTTCCTTCCACTCAACTTTCTGTTAACATGCTTGGATACAGCACTCTGTGAACAGCCAGCTTCTTTGGCAGTGAATGTTTGTGGCTTACCCTCCTTGTGAAGGATGACAATGATTGTCTTCTGGACAAACTGTCAGATCAACAGTCATCCCCATGATTGTGTAGCCTAGTGAACCAAACTGAGAGACCATTTTGAAGGTTTAGGAAACCTTTGGAGGTGTTTGGAGTTGATCAGTTGATTGGCATGTCACCATATTCTAATTTGTTGAGATAGTGGGTGAAGTGAATTGGTGGGTTTTTGTTAAATGTGAGCCAGAATCTTAAACTATTTCTAAATGGTCTGTGTGCACTGGATTTATTTAATATACGGGTTTTACAATTTGAGTTAAATTACTGAAATAAATGAACTTTTCCATGACATTCTAATTTATTGAGATGCACCTGTACTACAGTTAAATGTTGAACCTTAAATAAGTCAAGTCAAGTCAAGTCAAGTCACCTTTATTTATATACCGCCTTTAACAATACAGAATTGTGACAAGGCGGCTGTACAGTATTAAATAGGAAACAGTACATCAACAATGCCAAAGGCAACATTAAACATTCACATTATAGGTAAAGGTAGTTAATCAAAAACAATAAAATAAAATGCAATATTGTGTTAAGAGAAAGTGTCCCCAACTAAGCAAGCCAGAGGTGACAGCGGCAAGGAACCAAAACTCCATCGGTGACAAATGGAGAAAAAAACCTTGGGAGAAACCAGGCTCAGTCGGGGGGCCAGTTCTCCTCTGGCTAAGTTCCCGTGGTCTTGTGCCGACAGCCGTCTAGGTGATGTGGTATTTAATGTGGATCCGTCTCTGGGGCTCATCTAGTTGATGTGGACTCCGCTGACATTCAGGGCTGTAGAGGTCGTCTCTAGGTGCTGATCCACCGTCTGGGCTGGGTTCGGACTGGATCCGGGGGACTGCAGTGACCATCTGATCTGGATACGGACTGGATCTGGTGGTTGATGTGACCTCGGAATAAGAGAGAAACAGACTAATATAAAGAGAAACAGACTAATATATATAATAAACATGCAACTGGTCAATTTTTTTTTTTTTTTTTTTTTTTTTTTTATGACTTGTTTTGTGTTTGTATCATATTTCCTTTTAGTGAATAAATATTATATTAAGTTGGTGCCTGGATTGTGATTTAGATGATCTCCTAGATGCTCCCACCTGCACCTTAAAGTTTCAATATAATTTACTGGTTGCACAAACTAAGAGAACATTTCCTGTTTTCCCTTACTGTACGTACAGTACACAGATTTAAATATAGACATTACTGTATGTCACCAAAGGGTTTTTCCCATGTTCCAAAGGTTGTAGTAAGTTCCTAGTAACCAGACTGACTTACTACAGACAGTATTTTGTTAATAGCTCCATTACTGTATGTACAGTGCTCAAATAGTTAAATACATACTGTACTGTATTTCACCAAAGGGGTTTTCCCACATTCCAAAGGCTGTAGTAAGTTCCTAGTGACCAGACTGACTTACTACAGGCAGTATTTTGTCAATAACTCCCTTACTGTATGTGCAGTGGTCAAATAGTTAAATAAATACAGTACTTTTTTTCAATAAAGGGTTTTTCCCATGCTCCAAAAGTTGTAATATGTTCCTTGCGGGCAGAGTGACTTAGTACAAGTGAGATTTTTTCCAGCACCTCTCTTTATTAAATTAGAGTATATGATCATTTTTAAAAATCAATAATTGTAAATAACCAAGTGATTGTACAGTAATAAAAGGAGTTGATAAAATACCAACTTTAGTAGGTTAGTCTGGCCACAAGGAACATACTACAAACTTTGAAATGTGAAAAACACTTCAAAAATCATTGTATACTGTACTTTTCTAAAAGGAGGTACTGGCAAATTTTCACCTGTAGTAAGTCTGTCAGCGTGACCAGAAGTAGTTTTTTTATTTCATTTAAAAAAAAAAAAAAAACCCTTTGGTGCAAAACAGTACTACTTTTCCTTACTCATTTTTGTACTGTACTTACAGAAAGGGAGGTATTTGCCTTGTATCTTGCCTGTTCTAAGTCAGTCTGGTCACTAGGAACCTACTACAGCCTTTGGAACATGGAAAAAAAACTCTTTGGTGAAATTTGTGTTCTATATTGGTGTTCTGTGTGTCTAAGGCCATGTCCACACTAATACGTTTTCGTTTGAAAACGCATCTTTTTTCAAAACTGAGCTTTTCGAAAACGCTCTCCAAAGTGGAGAGCGTTTGCAGTGTGGACTGTGAAAACAGAGGCTTTTGAAAACGATGATGCATGTTTAGTCATGTGACGCATATTGTACCAATAGATATCCACGTTTATACCGGTAATTGTGGCTGTTATGTGCTATTCACTTTTTTACACTGCTGCTAATGATATATTTGTACACTCTTCATATTACAGTCCTAAAAAGATTAATGTACTCACAGTTGCTATCCTGACTCCTGCAGCTAAACGTGAGGGCAGCTGCTTTTTAGACCAAACATGAGAGCGCGCGACATGGACGCGTTAGTGAATGATGAGATATTTCTGTAAATAAAATGATCCTGCCAAGAGTTTCGTGAAAACGTATTATGTCTCTTCCGTCTGTATCATCTCAGTGAGTTTTTACGCATGCGCAGTATGTCGAATTTAACGTTTTCCTACGTTTCAATGTGGATGAAAAACTTTGAAAACGGTTGAAAACGCTAGGGTGGACAGAGAGCGTTTTAAAACAAAAACGTTTTCAAATGTATCCGGATTAATGTAGACGTAGCCTAAGAGCAACAGTGCAATGATTTATTTCTGAATTATTCTGTTTTTGATCAAATCATTGGAGTCCATGATTTAGTGAACTATCCATAAAGACAGTCTAAATCAAAGGTCTCCAAACTTTTTACAACGAATGGACAAAAATCAAACTTGACAGGTCCATGGGCAGACACTAAAAGTTGCATTATATTAAACTTATATTAAATTTGATCCCACTTTATATTAGGTGGTCTTAACTACAGTGTACGTACATAAAAAAATATGTACAGTGTACTTGCTGTGTTCATACTGCATTGCAAAAAACTGTTGCTTCTAGTGAGGTGGGATATGGGTAAGGTTAGGGGCAGGTTTGGTGGTATGGGTAGTTAAGTGTGGATTAAGGTGAAAAGGATGGGTCAACAGTTTATTTACAAATATACAGTGGGTACGGAAAGTATTCAGACCCCCTTAAATTTTTCACTCTTTGTTATATTGCAGCCATTTGCTAAAATCATTTAAGTTCATTTTTTTCCTCATTAATGTACACACAACACCCCATACTGACAGAAAAAACACAGAATTGTTGACATTTTTGCAGATTTATTAAAAAAGAAAAACTGAAATATCACATGGTCCTAAGTATTCAGACCATTTGCTCAGTATTTAGTAGAAGCACCCTTTTGATCTAATACAGCCATGAGTCTTTTTGGGAAAGATGCAACAAGTTTTTCACTCCTGGATGTGGGGATCCTCTACCATTCCTCCTTGCAGATCCTCTCCAGTTCTCTCAGGTTGGATGGTAAACGTTGGTGGACAGCCATTTTTAGGTCTCTCCAGAGATGCTCAATTGGGTTTAAGTCAGGGCTCTGGCTGGGCCATTCAAGAACAGTCACAGAGTTGTTGTGAAGCCACTCCTTCATTATTTTAGCTGTGGGTCTGCTTAGGGTCATTGTCTTGTTGGAAGGTAAACCTTCAGCCCAGTCTGAGGTCCTGAGCACTCTGGAGAAGGTTTTCGTCCAGGATATCCCTGTACTTGGCCGCATTCATCTTTCCCTCGATTGCAACCAGTCGTCCTGTCCCTGCAGCTGAAAAACAGCCCCCACAGCATGATGCTGCCACCACCATGCTTCACTGTTGGGACTGTATTGGACAGGTGATGAGCAGTGCCTGGTTTTCTCCACACCAGAGGTGTGGACTCGAGTCATGTGACTTGGACTCGAGTCAGACTCGAGTCATGAATTTGATGACTTTAGACTCGACTTGACAAAATATAAAAAGACTTGCAACTCGACTTGGACTTTAACATAAATAACTCGTGACTTTCACTTGGACTTGCGCCTATTGACTTGTAAAGACTTGCTACTTCCCATAAAAAGCCCAAAGATAAAAAGTATGTTGACATGGACCGCTCTATCTCTGTTTATGTGTCTGTGAGCGTGTGTGTGACAAAGAGCATGCACGCATTCGGCACGACATCCAATCAAAGTACTGTAGATTCTTTTGATTGGACAGTGTCCAACGTGACAACAACGTGAACGCGCCAGTTTGCGAAATGATACCGAAGGTAGTTTCGTTTGGCTATAAAAATTACGAGGTGGTCAACAAAAAACGAATTGCAGTATGTAAAACATGCGGGTCGAAGATTACAGACGGAGATGCCACAACTTCCAACTTTGTTCGACACTTGAAGTTGCACAAAGAAAGGTAAGTTTTGAATGAATGTCAAGACTACCTTATCAGCTAAGTAATTTACTAGCTGCATGTTTATATCAATGAGACTGTACATTTCCTCAACGTCACCTTTCAAACACTATAATCTGCAAACCCCTGCTGGTTCATACTGATCGGGATTTTGAAAGCCGGATTGTTTGTATGAGGAAAGAAAAAAAAAAAAATTTGTTTGTATGAAGTAGCCTACTTAATTGAGAATATGTGCTACCATTTTACATTGCTGCTAGACGGATTTGCATCTCAATCTCTCCAGCACACACCAGATTCAATTGACAAAATACCAATTTCACTCAGTTTTACTTTGCAGCATACAGGAGTTGTTGGTCTACTGCTGCCTCATTGAGGTCGTTTATGTAATTTTGGTAAATCACAAGTTAATCACCGAAGACATAACATAGCACAACTAAACTTAATGAATTAGACAGCAGTAGACCTGCAATTTCTGTGTGATGCGAGGCAAAATGGAATCTAGTGTGGTGGAGAGTGAACTAAAAAGCATTTGACTTCAGTTTCCTGAGGGGATGGCAAGTTAAAGCACTGAAAATATTCTTAATATTGCACACACTGAAACTTAAATGTATTATATAGTATATATTATACAATACAATTAATATTAACACCGTGACATTGATATGAGTAAAGAGTAGTTTCAAATACAACGTGTGGCTATAAGGGATTTTCTGACAGTTGTTTCGTATGATTACCTGTTACAGATATGAAGAATACCAGATGAACAGAACCATCTTAAATGAACCACAACAGCCCTCAATCTCTCAATTTCTGGACACTGGTGTAAGGCATTACAGCATGAGTCACCCTCAGCAGAAAGCCATCACCAATGCCATATTGTCTGATTTGATTATTGATTGCAACATTCCCCTGTCCATTGTGGAAAAAAAGAGCTTTCGTCACTTTCTGTCAGTGCTGGACAGTAAGTATAGCCCAGTGTGTCGCAGAACACTGACCGCAAAAACAGAAAGCCTCACTGAGGAGAAACGTTTAAAATTAAAAACTCAATTGAGCAACACTGACCATGTTTCAGTCACTGTGGACATCTGGTCCGACCGAAAGAATAGGGGATTCCTTGGCGTCACTGTGCACTGGGTAGAGAAAGACGCAGAGAGGGTACAGCTAAAGACTAATCTCTTGGCCTGCAACCGCTTCAAAGGCTCTCACACTGCTGAACGTATCTGTGACCAATTTGAGGCAATATGTGATGAATATGACATCAAAGCTAAATTGGACTATATTATTAGTGACAATGCTGCTAACATGCGAAAGGCATTCACTGTGTGCTTCCCCAGTGAACAAGAGGATGATGGTGATGACGGAGATCATCTTGATGACCCTGAGCTGTGGTGTGACTTAACCCTGGAAGATCAGCAAACAGTAGATGCTGCTATGGCAAAGAAACAGCGCCTGCAGTGTTTTGCACACGCACTGCAGCTGGTTGTGGGAGATGGTTTGAAAGAAACAAAAGTAGTATGTCCTTCTCTTTCCAAATTATCAAAACTTAGCTCACTGCTGCACACAAGCACAACGTTCAAAGATCTTTTTGATGATGAATTTGGGGAGCAGAAAGGCATCCCTGCGGCAGTGAAAATGAGATGGAACTCAACACTGAGGCAAGTAAAAGCAGTCCTTCAGTGTGATCACCTAAAGCTCTGTGCTGTTCTTGAAAAGGCCGGGCATAAGGAGCTGTCATTCTCACCACGAGAGTGGAATCTGTTGAAGGAGTTGGTGGACACCTTGAAACCGTTTGGGGAAGCAACTGATTTGACGCAGGGGGAGAAGATCATCACAATCAGTGCAGTTGTTCCATCTGTCTTGTCCCTCAATCACCACCTCGAGAAGCTGAAGCCTCAAGTTCGTTTCCTGAGCGGCCTGGTCGGAAGTCTCCAGACATCCCTGAAAAAAAGATTTCTTGGGATTTTCATTAATGTGAAAATGGCCCAGTCTCAGGAAGGAATCACTGCCCCGTTTTCAGACACAATCTACCTGAAAGCAGCAGCCTTGGATCCAGCCTTTGCTCTGCTGTGGGTGGAGCGCCATGTGCTGGTCAGTCGTGACATCAAGGCAGAGTTGGCACAACGAGTTAAAGGTAAATATTATTGACTTTAATGCAACTTTTTAATAATTTGATCTTAATCTGATCTAATTGACTAACAATAATTACATCTTTCAGTCTAACACTGTCACCAACATCAGTGTAATAAGGGCTGTCTTGTTTCTGCTGTCATTGTTACATGTATTTCCAGAATTGATCCTGCAAGATGCTGCAGAGACTGAGCCACCTGTGCCTCTGCCTGATGAAGAAGAGCAAGAGGACATTGGAGAAGGAGAGGGACTGTTTACTGCATACCATAAGAGGCAGAAAAGGGATGTAGGGACCACGCCAGGAGTACAGCTAAGTCACTACATTGACATTGCAGAAGGACAGAACGCCCTTTTGTTCTGGGCACTGAACATGAAAACTCTTCCTTCACTCTTCCGAGTGGCCATCAGAGTTTTGGCAGTGCCTGCATCTAGTGCTCCAGTGGAGCGAGTTTTCAGCCATGGTGGCATCATTCTGCGTCCCCATCGTGCACAAATGACTGACAGACTTTTGTCCAATCTGATCTTTTGCAAATGCAATGCAGTGTAGGGCCTTGACAGAAAAGCATGTTATGTTCATGTATTTGCCCGCCCCACCCCCTCCTCTAATCTCTCTTTCTCTCTCTCTTTCACTCTCTCTCTCTCTACCCCAACCCACTCTGCCTTTCTAATAAGACCTGATATTTTTTGGAGCCCAGGCTTCTGTACGATCACACTGTACGACCCATATACACTGTATACCCATACACAAGCAGTCCTACACACGTACACAAATGGGACCACACACACAATCACTCATCTCTCTCTCTCTCAAACTCTCTCTCACACACACACACACACACACACACCAGTCTCTCTATGGATATGTGAAAACATTGTTAGAAAAAATGTTTGAAAACTTAAAAAAGGACTGTTTTGCGAAACTGTGGATATTTTGTGACAAAGAGTTTTGGAGAGTCAGGACACTGATTTTTGGGGTGTGATTTTCTTTTATAAAGTGGAGACATGTTTGAAAAGGTTCTGGTTACACTTTTGAAAGTAGTTAAACATACTGAAAAGTATATTTTTTGTGGTGATACATTTAGTAAAGTAAAACTGTTTGGAGGACTATATTTTTGATCCTCTCTTCATCCAAGTACATGTTTTGAGGGTGAAGGCATGGTTTTTAGTTTAAGGATATATTTTAGTTTTGAAACAATCATTTCAGGTGAAGACAATTTCAGAAAGTTGGTTCAGTTTTTCAGACCTGTTTTGCAATACAAGGTCAACTCGTTCTTGTGCAATATGCTGTGGAGACGAGACGCAGCACTGTTCAGCACTTTTTCAGAAAATGACATTTATTTTTATGTATCTGAGCAATGTTCTTTCATAAAAAAAAGGTTTGTTTAATAAATACAGATCTTACAACCATACATAATTTGTATACATTTTATTTTTCTGTTAAAAAGACTCGAAAAGACTCGAAAGTCAAACCGTAGGACTTTGGACTTGACTTGAGACTTGTTGGCCTTTGACTTGGGACTTGACTCGGGACTTGAATCGGGACTTGAGGGCAATGAATTGAGACTTACTTGTGACTTGCCAAACAATGACTTTGTCCCACCTCTGCTCCACACATACCGCTTAGAATTAAGGCCAAAAAGTTCTATCTTGGTCTCATCAGACCAGAGAATCTTATTTCTCACCATCTTGGAGTTCTTCAGGTGTTTTTTTTTTTTTAGCAAACTCCATGCGGGCTTTCATGTGTCTTGCACTGAGGAGAGGCTTCCGTCGGGCCACTCTGCCATAAAGCCCCGACTGGTGGAGGGCTGCAGTGATGGTTGACCTTCTACAACTTTCTCCCTTCTCCCAACTGCAGCCACAGTGATCTTTGGGTTCTTCTTTACCTCTCTCACCAAGGCTCTTCTCCCCCGATAGCTCAGTTTGGCCAGACAGCCAGCTCTAGGAAGGGTTCTGGTCGTCCCAAACATCTTCCATTTAAGGATTATGGAGGCCACTGTGCTCTTAGGAACCTTAAGTTCAGCAGAATTTTTTTTGTAACCTTGGCCAGATCTGTGCCTTGCCACAATTCTGTCTCTGAGCTCTTCAGGCAGTTCCTTTGACCTCATGGTTCTCATTTGCTCTGATATGCACTGTGAGCTGTAAGGTCTTATATAGCAATTCATACTGTAAATCCAAGAAATGAGTCTGATCGATAAGAATCCTCTCTGCCTGATTAAAAACACATTTCTCACATAAAACTTAAAAAGGAAAGGAAAGGGAAAAAAGGACGTGACATGTGGCCAAGTACGGTGACCCATACTTAGAATTTTTGCTCTGCTTTTAACCCATCGAGGTGCGCGTTTATGTTTCTTCCTGGCATCTCTTAATAGTCCATTCAGCTCCTTCTGAATAACTCTTACTCCAAGACTATCATGACTGCAAAAAGCTAGTTTCTTCCTGTTAATACAGTCTTTGATCTCCTTTGTTATATAGGGTTTATTGTTGGCATAAATGATCACTTCCTTTTTGGGTATCACATTATCGGTGCAAAATTTAATATAGTTTCATCAATATCATCACTATGGAAAACTTCCCAGTCAGTACACAGAAAACAGCCTTTCAAGGATTCAACACTGTCTTTTGACCACACATTAACACTTACACTCTCGTTCTTCAGTCAGATGGAGAAAACAATAGGCATTAACGTGTTGTTCCATTCTTCTGCTCTACACTTCCATTCTATGATGGACATGTTTGACCATTAGGCATGCATCGTTTGCAGCGTCTTACGGATGACAAAAACACAGCGCTCATAATAAAATAAAACTTAAGAAATAAATAAATAAATAAATAAATAAATGCATCTTGCAACCTTGTATTTCACCCCCTTTCACTGCCCAAGTCTCATATCAAAGTAAAAATACGTAGCCTTCTGTATTACTGAACACCAGTTCACATCCTATTCAATGACATGTTTTTTATTTGGCTAAACTTTTCCTCTCTTGGCATTGATGGGCCAAATCAAAGATCATCACTGGCCAGGTTTGGCATCTCTGGTCGTGGTTTCTTAACGAATAATTTTGAATGATTTTTTTTTTTTTTTTTTTTATTGAATGATTCAGTAAATCACTTATATGGCAGTAACTTGCTGCCACCTGTTGGTGGTTGTAGTTTCATAGTTGTATGTATGCAGTCATTAAAAGTGAAACATTCTTCCAAACTTGGGACCAGCACAAAAACACACTTGGCAAATTTCTGATTTGTTTTTGTTATCTTAGGAAAAAGACCAAAATTACTGAGATGATCATTCTCGGGAAATATTACACACTTCTAAGATAATAAAATGCCTATTTCCCTCACAGGTTTGGATTTTAATTCTTTATGAGGTGGTATTAAAAAGGTCTTAATACTTAAATGTAACTTGTTTATACGTAAGAGGAGATGAACTTCTAGTGTGATATACCTGAAGATTTATTTCAATGTATGCTGTTGTTTTAATAGTTAAACTTTAATAAGTAAAAATTCAATTTTCTGCAAATAATTTGCTGATGCAGGTACATCTTGCCACCCTATATATTCTCGATCCCTGAATTAAGATCATTGGAAATATGTACATTTCTAAAGTTGTCTATGTTTTATATCAGAGTTGCTGTTCAACTGTGGTTTTGAATGCAACACTGAATGTGAGTCTTGGACACTTTTCAGTTGTATAACTCCAAATGGCAATGTTCTCACTTGTTGCACAGATTTGTTCCACAAGCTGTAAATATTTAAGTAAACCCATCTTAACACACTACAGATTTCATATTGTGTTAGCTGGATTTTATTGTTGTTCATTTCATGACATGCTCTCTGCTGTGCTGGGAATTGTGCCTTGTTATAGTTTGAATTTTTTGTTGTGTTTTCAGATACAAATAAACCAAGTGAAATCATAAAAGTGGTTTTGTATTCATTAAAAAAAGTTGCAAAACACTTTAATTTATAATTGTCTATTTTCATTATTTCATTTAATTTATATGGTAAAGTAAACATATACAGGTGCATCTCAATAAATTAGAATGTCATGGAAAAGTTGATTTATTTCAGTAATTCAACTCAAATTGTGAAACTTGTGTATTAAATAAATTCAATGCATACAGACTGAAGTATTTCAAGTCTTTGGTTCTTTTAATTGTAATGATTTTGGCTCACATTTAACAAAAACCCACCAATTCACTATCTCAACAAATTAGAATATGGTGACATGTCAATCACCTAATCAACTCAAGACACCTGCAAAGGTTTCCTGAGCCTTCAAAATGGTCTCTCAGTTTGGTTCACTAGATTACACAATCATTGGGAAGACTGCTGATCTGACAGTTGTCCAGAAGACAATCATTGACACCCTTCACAAGGAGGGTAAGACACAAACATTCATTGCCAAAGAAGCTGGCTGTTCACAGAGTGCTGTATATAAGCATGTTAACAGAAAGTTGAGTAGAAGGAAAAAGTGTGGAAGAAAAAGATGCACAACCGAGAGAACCGCAGCCTTGAAAAGCTTTTCATGCAAAAATCGATCCAAGAATTTGGGTGAACTTCACAAGGAATGGACTGAGGCTGGGGTCAAGGCACCAAGAGCCACCACACACATGTGTCAAGGAACTTGGCTACAGTTGTTGTATTCCTCTTGTTAAGCCACTGCTGAAACACAGACAATGTCAGAGGCGTCTTACCTGGGCTAAGAAGAAGGAAAAATGGACTGTTGCCCAGTGGTCTAAAGTCCTCTTTTCAGATGAGAACAAGTTTTGTATTTCATTTGGAAACCAAGGTCCTAGAGTCTGGAGGAAGGGTGGAGAAGCTCATAGCCAAAGTTGCTTGAAGTCCAGTGTTAAGTTTCCACAGTCTGTGATGATTTGGGGTGCAATGTCATCTGCTGGTGTTGGTCCACTGTGTTTTTTGAAAACCAAAGTCACTGCATCCGTTTACCAAGAAATTTTAGAGCACTTCATGCTTCCTTCTGCTGACCAGCTTTTTAAAGATGCTGATTTCATTTTCCAGCAGGATTTGGTACCTGCCCACACCGATATAAAGTTGGTTCGACGTTTGACGTTGGATGTTTGACGGATATTCAGCCGCGAAAAACGTCAATAGATCCTTAATGGATGAGTTTAACTGTAAAAAAATGGGCTTATTTGTAAAATATTGGAACGTAGAACTTGACACAGCTGACAGTTTAATTGTTTTAATCTGTCTCAATGCGTTGCAACGCGTATAAGCTCTAGCAGTGACGCGTTGACCATTGGGTCGAGGAGGGACCGTCTGCAAAGTATATGGTGGAGTATAAGTTGGAGAATGGCAAACGTTTGCGCACCGGATTTGTTCAGTTTTTTTTTAACAAGAAGTTCGGCATCAAGATCTTTTAATACATACAAACACATAAAGTTCAGTTGCAAAGTAAATAAAAATAGTTTTAAAAAGTACCAGTGCAGGTGTTTCAAATAAAGACACTGAACTCCCTGGACTTGCGTTAGACTCCTTGATAGAGCTCTTGCCTCCCATGCTGGACAGATCGTCTGTTCGCGTCCCGCTTACAGCAGATTCACAAAAGCAATACTAAATATTCTGAGTTCATAACATGTATTAATTTAAGACAGAACAATTTAATTTGCTAGATCTTGTCATTATAAAAATTTACTAACGGTATCCTATTGGAATAACATGCTATTGAAATGTACAGCAGTGGATAAAAGACAGTGTTCTCAGGTTTTAAAAATTATGCTTGTTTATTGTTCAAAATGTTGTATTTGTTTTCCATAGAAATGCTAATCATAAATACAATAAACACACAGCACACAGACTACTAGATTGCTTTATTGAAGCATAACACAGAACAAAATACAATCACAATATTGAGATAAAGCTGTTGGGAGGGACCCTACTAGGCATTCGTTCTATATTGCATAAGAAAATAAAAACACAAACATGATCAAACCTTGAACTAAATGTTATTTGGCAAAGTTATCAAAACAACCCATATTTTTTAAAAAAAAAAAACAATATTTATATAGTAAAACAGTGTTCCATAATGAAATGTCAGGTAAAAACAAAAAATGTTAAGTGAAAATTTGGAGGAGCCATTGCCTAATTTTAAAATGCCATGAAAACCAAAATATTTGAAATTTACACAGATAAGGTCCTGTGCTTTAAATACCCAAAGAGTCAGAAAAGAGATCTGGCTATTGTTATCGTTAGAGCATTCAATAACTGCAGCTTCTAAAGAATGTACACATAGAATATTAAGTTATGTACAGTTCACACTTTACATACAATCACAATGGACCTTAGTAATAAATGTTATTGTTGTATCCAATAAAGAGAACGTCAGTTTGTCTGAAGAGAGCCACACTGCTACCACATTGTATCCAACACTACAAACAGTAATACCTGTTGTGTTTACATAAGTCAAAATGGGTGACATTGTAATTAAATGCTAATCACAGCGTTACATCTTTTCACACACTGTAAAGGCAGTGTGCTAGGCCTTTTCCAAAGATAGACAGCTGGACTTTAAAAGAGTATGCTACTCTAAAATTGTCATACCTGAAATAAAGTCTACAGAAAGTGTCATTGTATTGTTATACATTGAAGATAAGAAAACTTTGACAAGCTTTGTTAATGTGTAATTTCCTTTTGTTTACATAACATTTTAGGTGGACTTCTGAAACTACTATCAGATTCCTGAATGTGAAGGGGAGCCACTGGATGTTTTATAAATGCATGGATTTGTCTTGACTGAACTGTGATTTCAAATGTCTTTTTTTTTAACATTGTGTGCATACATGGGCATTTCCACACTCTGGAGTTGAGAGCTAGTTTGCCAGTGGTGCCACAAATAAAGGAAGATTCCAGCCATACAAAACTAGGAAAACCAACTGTAATGTGGAATAGTACTGTTGGACTGTGAAATAGAGCTTCCTTCAAAAAAATGGCATCCTGCTGACTTCATATACAAAATGTATGCATGTTAAACAACACGAAACAGCCAACAGATGTGCTGAACATGATTGTTGTTCACATTAGGCGAGTAGGCAGATGTGGGTGATTGCTGCTAAAGCTATCTGAAAATAAAGACAAAAATACACAAATAAACAATGCCAGGGGTAATTAAAAATGTGATAGATGACCATTCACAATACTTTAAATCACACTGAAGACATGTAAAGAGACTACATACAATTAAGTAAGATTCAGTAATCAGAAATGTAAACATTGGAATTGAACAATTAGGGCAATACATTTTATTCAGTCTTTTATATAAAATTAATGATTGTTATGAAGTTTGTGGATCATACTCTTTTTAATACAACAAAAATATACCTTAATAATTAGAGTAACAATGGCAAGTAGCAAGCAAAGCAGTTATATTAAAGTGATATTCATTTGTCTGAATACTCAAATCTGCTTGGCTCAAAGGTGTGCATTAAAACCATTTAATGCTATACTCTAGGCTGTTTCTGTCCATCTTGGCACAGTACGCAAGATTTCTAGCGGAGCCCCCAAATAATAAATGTAAATAACAAGATAAATTGTTAAAAACGCATTTATGCTTAAATGCAAAGATAGAAATACTGTATATTAAACCAGCATGAACTTAAATCATAAAAGTTTAGAAATATAAAACTTGATGGACCTGATATACTGTAGAAGTTTTATTTTAAATATAAATATTACATATAATAAAGATGGCATTGTCATTCATTTAAAAATAGTAGAAAAAAGTAGAATGTTGTTCTCCAAAGTGTTGAAAATATTTACGTTTATAGAAATAGAAGAAATGTTCATAGAACAATTTGTACTCCATCCTACCCATTTAGCTTCGTTTTCTCCTCATCTTTTTTTTTCTTCTTAATAATGATGCATGGTGAATCACCTAATCCAGGTAAACACACAGATTTCTGACCCTGCATCACTAGGTTGATGGTGTAGCAAAGCGTGTTTAAGGTGTTAATAACAGCGCTCTTCTGAAATCATTAGCTGGGGGCACTTGACAGCGTATAAGATTTCTCAGATAGTTTGTTTAATCAACAAATAATAATATTGTGGGCCTGTGCCTAGACAGCATATAAAATAATACAACAGGGCAAAAGGTATATATTTATATATATGCTGTTTTCAATAGATGAATGAACAGTATAGTGTGCCTCCCATTTAGTAAAGTGCAATAGGCTAAGCTTGCGCTTTGCTACTTTGGTTATGAATCAAAGCCTCAGATTTCAAATTCTGTCCATTTCATTAGGAAATTTAAGCAATATATACTATTTTGGCGCTCTCTAATGGCATTTAAACTGAGTACTGGTCTGTGGCATAGCAGACCAGTACTCAAAGGCATAGCAAAAGATTTGTGGCATTTTAATTTTTGTTCTGGATCCCCTGCTCTGCTACTACACTGGAGCATACTCGCCACCAACTGGACAGGGGTGGGAATTACAGTTACAGCATTCTTAAAACTACTGGGTAAAAAAAAACAACCTAGCGCTGGGTAAAATATGGACAAAATGGTTTTTGGAAAAAAAACAAAAAAAATGGATAAAATATGGTAAAATATTTAACCCAAACTTCTGGGTAGTAACCCAACCACTGGGTCAAAACAACCCAAACGCTGTGTATTTTACCCAGCATTTTTTAGAGTGAAGTTAAAAAGTTAAAATAGATCACTCTTCTAATCTGTGCAATAACGTCACAATGTCTCACAAGTTCAAGTTCAGTATTTGCGCTAATGATAAATGAGTGAACATAACTTGAACCAAAACTAACCAGCCAAATTGGCTAGTGCTTCCACAGCGTTCCCGCCACAGCTGATTTTTACCGTTATTTGGCAGTTTGGCGAGTGTTACTTTCAATATATATTTATGAACTGAAGTGATAATACATCTCTTTGACGTTTAACGGTTAGGTATGCCAGTGCTTCGATTTTAATATATATGAAAATCTTGACAGTCCACCACATGAATAGCTAATTCAATCGCATGTAAATAAATGCTAATATTCCCTAAAAACACCCAGTAAAGACAGCGGATGATCGTCCCCCGCCCCAGATGCATAGGCGGAGTTTCACTTTTATGCGTGGGGTGGGGGGGATGGGGGTCATCATATATATATATATATGAGGAGTTCAGATGCAAAACCAGCTAAAAGCCATCTCTGTCAAAAATCAGATAATGATAGTGAGTGAATGCTCCTGATATTATACGTCCATCAAATACTTTTACTTCAAACTCACTAAATTCCAACCTCAGCCCAATCAGAAGTACCAGTACTTACACAGAAACCAAAGTAGCAGAAAGAAAAGCTCATTTTAAAGAAATACGTCAGATGGATTTAGAGGCTTTTGCATCTGAACTCTGCATATATTCTATATTTATGTAACTTAATTTATTTAACATTCTACATTAAAATAAATTTAAGAATTGACAATGACTGCTGTACAAAAAGTAAAAAACAAACAAAAAAAAAAAAAAAACATAACTTCACCGAATGACCGATAAGAAGAGTGAGGTCAGGCGATAGAGACAAGACGATGGTGCAAGTTTGGAAATGCTTTTTTTTTTGAAAAGCCTGTTGACTTTTGCAGTTTATTTATGGTGGTTTTCCAAAGTTTTTTTTTTGTTTTTTTTTTAACATTCCTTTCTTATTTATTTGGTTCTACCGTGTTTGCTGATTGTTACTTTATTTCGTTTGTTTTTAATTCGTTTTGCTAATAAACGTTCTACGTTTCTTATATTTATTTGGTTCCACCGATTTTCAGTTTTGTATACTAGGCTATTTAAAAATTACGTAGGCCCAGCCTAAGCATATAGCATGGTGCAAGCTATTTCAATTCGTTTTGTTAATAAAAGTTCCATGTTTAATTTATAGGCTAAGTCAGTTTAACGTTGTATTTTGTTGTTGCTTGAATTGGATTCAAGCAATTGACGCCGAAGTTGAGAATCATCATTTTTTTCTACTTCTAGCAGAAGTTATGAATGGCCAGTAACTCTGTAACTTTAAATCTAGTAGCCAAATTCTGGTGAGTGAAAAAGTTTATTTTAATCAATGGCCCTAGTTGAAGTGATAGTGAATCTCTTTTGACGTTTTACAGTTACAGCAGTGGTTCTCAAACCTTTTATACCAAGTACCACCTCAGAACATATTTGGCTCTCCAAGTACCACCATAATGACAAACATTAAGTACAGTAGCGTAGTCAGCCCAACTATTCATATACAGCTCTGTACAGATAAAAATGAGGCAGTTTTATTTCTAATAAGAATATTTCCTGTTGTCAGTCACTTTAACATTGTAAATACAGTTTGAATATTAACACTGCACTGTGCCTATAGGTAAATAAAACACCTAAATATTGATTAGATTACATTAAATCGTATTGTACCTTAAAGTTAAATAAAAACTGTGACATACTTAAATGTAAAAAAAAAACAAAAAGAACAAAACAAAACAACTTACAATTTACAATAAAGATTCAATTAAAGTGTATTGTGTTTTTACATTAATTTTTTTTTTTTTTGTATTTACTCATTCATCTGCGTACCACTAGAGAGAGCCTACTCGTTCCACACTTTAAGAACTACTGGGTTATGTATGTTAGTGCTTCTGATCAAAGATATAATAAAGTTATACTATGTTTAAAACAGTTATGTTTACATTATTTAATTTTACAATTAGTAGTACAATTAGTACTTTACAATTTACGTGTAGTACAGGAATGTTTTTAGTATTATTATTTTAGGTATTCATTATGTCTACTTCTGATACCGTCAGCGTTCAAGGGGGTCCTATAGCAAGCAGAGAATTTAGCAGTCTTACAGTCTGTCTCTGCTGAAACACGAAGGTAGTCTGCATGGCACAACCACAAAGATCAAGCCAACGGAAAAAAAAAAAAATGTATATATATATATATATATATATATATATATATATATATATATATATATATCTATATATATATATATATATATATATATATATATTACATCGTTTGTTCAAAAGGGAAATAAGGTAAGTTGACATAAATTGTATGCCCAGCAATGAAATGCCAACTGTCATCTTAGCCATGTTCATGATGACCTTAAGTTTTACATGATTTCATTAAATAAATAACGTTATGCGCTTAAGAAAAAAATGTAGAGACGGAGATGGCAGATGCTCTGGAGGCCGGTAGGCAGGGACACAGGCGACACAAGATATAGGGACGGCCTCCAGGGCGGATCAGGGAGTTCAGGGGACCATGGCGGATCACACAGTCCATTGGGGCATGGCGGATCGGGGAGTTCAGGGAGCCATGGCCGAGCACACAGTTCATGAGGCCATGGCGGGTCTGGGGATTGAGGGAGCCATGGCCGGGTCCACAGTTCGTTTGGCCATGGCGGGTCTGGGGATTCAGGGAGCCATGGTCGAGCACACAGTCCTTGTGGCCATGGCGGGTCCGGGGGTCTGGGAAGCCATGGCCGGGTAAACAGTTCAGGAGGCCATGGCTGAACAGGGGAGTAGCCCCCCCCCCCCAAATTTTCTTGGGGGAATTTACAGTTCTGCCAGCCCTAGGGAGCGCTGGATGAGGTGCTGGCTCAGGAGGGCGTGCAGGAGGGCGTGCAGGAGGGCGCGCTGAAGGAGGAGCTGACTCAGGAGGGCGCGCTGAAGGAGGAGCCGACTCAGGAGGGCGCGCAGGAGGGCAGCTGAAGGAAGAGCCGACTCAGGAGGGCAAACTGGACCGAGCTCCGGCTCTGGAGGGGGAGCTGGACCGAGCTCCGGCTCTGGAGGGCGAGCTGGACCGAGCTCCGGCTCTGGAGGGCGCGATGGAGGGTGCGCTGGAGTCCTCCAGGGTTGTGCGGGCAACCGCGTCAAGGATCGGGACCTGGGGAGAGCAGGGATAGAGGAGGTGGACAGAGGAAGGGGAGAAGCAGAGTTCAACAGTTAACGCCGCCTCCCTATGAGGTTCTACAGCCTGGGCTGACACCTAAGGAGGCATAGGCGCGGCTTCTCCGGCGATAGAGGGTTCTGGAGCGGCCTTGACCCCAGACATGAGCTCAACCTCTGGAGGGTGTGCTGGAGGTAGCTCGGGCTCTGGGGTGCGCGCTGGCGCTGCTTGACTTGACTCAGGAACTACAGCTGTTGCTTGACTTGACTCAGCCGCTTGACTTGGCTCAGGAAGTGGAGCTGTGTCTTGACTTGGCTCAGGAAGTGGAGCTGTGTCTTGACTTGGTTCCGGAAGTGCCAAAGGAGACGTGGGCTCTGAAGGAAGCTCTTGAGGAGCGGGCCCTGGACGGCGCTCGGGGCGAGCGGGCTCTGGACGGCTGGACGACCCCAGCGGAGACTCTGGAGGGCTGGGCGTCTCCAGCGGATACACTGGATGAGCAGGCTCTGTGCGAGCGGTCGCTTGAGGGCGCTCTGGCGGCGCGGTCGCTTGAGGGCGCTCTGGCGGCGCGGTCGCTTGAGGGCGCTCTGGCGGGTCAGTGAGCTCGGGTGCGGCGGCCATCTTGACCGGGGGCTCAGGCTTGGCGGCCATCTTGGCTGGGGGCTCAGGCTTGGCGGCCATCTTGGCCAGGGACTCAGGAACGGAGGCCGTCTTGGCCGGGGATTCAGGCTTGGCGGCCATCTTGCGTGCAGACTCTGGCGTGGCAGCCATCTTGCGTGCAGACTCTGGCGTGGCAGCCATCTTGCGTGCAGGCTCTGGCGTGGCGGCCATCTTGCGTGCAGACTCTGGCGTGGCGGCCATCTTGCGTGCAGGCTCTGGCGTGGCGGCCATCTTGTGAGCAAACGCTGGCGTGGCGGCCATCTTGTGAGCAGACGCTGGCGTGGTGGCTGGTAGACTTGAGCGTGGAGAGGAAGCCGGCGGGCTTGAGCGCTGGGCAACAGCTGGCAGACTAGAGCGCAGGGAGGAGGCCGGCCGCATTGGGCTTGAATGTGGGGCGGCCGTCGGTGGAACTGGGTTGAGGATTCTGGTGGAGCTTAGGCAGACTTGGGGAAGCGAGGAAGGCATGGAGGTGATGATGGAGGGAGGAGCCAAGGAGGTGACAGGAGGGGGCTGGAGCAGGAGGAGCCAGGTGAGACCCAGACCGCAGCCATGATGGAGCCCCACGGTGGAGCCGATGGAGGGAGGAGCCATGGTGGAGGAAAGGCTAACGACTCCATGGGGCCGACCGACGGAGGCGGAGCAGGTGGTGGTAGAGCCCGAGGCGGAGACGGAGAGCCGATGATCCTGGACGACCCAGAGGATCCGGAGGGCCCAGGCGGAGCCCAAGGCTCTGGCGACCGAGGCGGAGATCCGGAGGTCCGCGGCGGAGCCGGAGGGACAGAGGACCGAGGCTGTGCCCGCGGGAGGGAGGAGGTCCACAGAGCCGGAGGAGTGGAGTCCAGAGGTGAAGGTGGGGCGACGACTGACCAGGGCGGAGCCGGAGGGACGATGGAGCCCGGTGGAGACGAGGGAGCTGAGAGACGGGGTGGAGCCGCAGGGTCGGAGGGCCGAGGTGGAGTCCAGGACTCAGAGGCTGGAGGCGAAGATGAGGGATCCTCCAGCCATGACACCGATGGAGACTGGCAGACCTGCGGCGAACCCACCGCACAGATGGTGGGCTGAGGGTGAGCAGATGGGCTGCCAGGAGACAGCGGTGGCGGGACTGAGGCCGCAGAAACAATAGACAGAAATCCAGGCAGTCAGGTAATTTAGATGGTGGAAGGAGAGCGGGCATGTCTTCATATATATCTTCAAAGACATTAGTCAAATTTTGTTCCAGAAAAATTTGTCCCAGATCCAGGCGTTGCTCACCCTCAGCGGTGGTGCAGTGGGCGGTGCTGTCCTCAGCACCCTCACGCCCATCAGGAACGTCCACCGTCGCAGGCTCTGTGGCCGGCTCTCGCACCTGGTCAGACGCAAATTCCTCCAGCTCCGTGGCGATCGCTCGCTCTGTCGCTCCGAAGGGCGATGGCTCCTGGGTCGCGCTGGTAGCGTGGGATCCGTCTGCGGTGGGCTCGGGCTCGTGCTCCGCGTGTCGGGGTGGTGGTTGGCTGGGTTCTGGGTCCGGAGTGGCACTAGCGAGACTCTCCAAGGAGCAGGCGGGGAACGAGGGTTTGTTTCTCGCCAGTGTCCACTCCACAAACGCGGCGAAATCCGCTCGAGGGCCGTCCTCGGACGACGGCGCTCTGCATGACGTGTTGAGGCTGGCGTTATAAAACGCACAGAGCGTGTCGTCCGGGTAGCTGGTGGTGTGAGCTACTACCTGGAACATGATGGTATATCCCTCGAGCGGTAAATCCCCCTGCTTCAGCCGAAGGAGGATGAATTCAGGACGGAGTAGGGAAGCCATGGGGGAAACACAACGGAAATAAAAGACTGTGGAAAAAATGACGAAAAATAAAACGGAGGGGAAAGCACGAAAAAACTGTTTCGGTTGGACGTTCTGTCACGCTCAGACTAAGCACACAAACAACGACGTAAATAAACGAGAGGTATTTAATAAATCCACGGGGAACACAGGAGACACAGGAACACAGGGTAGAAACATCAACGTCCAACCAAGCAAGAGGGGAAACACACGCTATATATACACACAGACTGATTACAGACACAGGTGTTGACAATGAGGGAGAAACCAAAATACACAGAACTGCAGGGGAGATGATGGGAGAAACCAACTAGAAAGTCCAGGGGTGTGACAGTAGCCTAGATATCAAGTACTTGTTTAAATATTTCATGTATATTTTAATAATTCAAAATTGATTTGTGAATTCAGAGGTTCTACACTGTGACTGTTTCTGTCACATTTGCGATTTAAAATTACAGGCTCAAATGTGTAAAAAACAACAAGAACAATAAGTATTTTTCTTGTAATCAATAAAAAAAAATGTTTGAAAGTGAACGCATCTCCAACTGCATGGCCGCATATCGCTGGTGTCAGTCGCATATATTAAACGTTTTAAAAACTTGTGAAAATGACTGGTTCTTGAAATCAAAGATTATAATCTTTACACACCACACACTATGCGACTTTTTCTGCCGACTGCAAACAGTGTGTTCTCTGTAATGAAAGGGTTCCACTGTTTTCAAACAGATATTTGTCTGCCTTGATTCAAGTTAAAACGCACAATGGCAGGGGCTCCAACACTTTGTATCCACTAGGCCTATAGGTCTTACTGAAATATGGATTAAACAGTTTATATTCTAAAATATATTCTTTGTTTTGGATGTAAGTAGTCTAGGCTACACTCTAAAAACAAATGGTGCTATATAGCACTAAAAGTGGTATATGGTATATAAAAGTGATATAAATGTAATACATGTCCAGCCCATATGAAATGGCAATTATCATTCCCCCAGATGCCATTTAGCCATGTTTATGATGGCCTTAAGTTTTACATCATTTAATCAAATAGGTAAGCGCAAGTAATAAATGTAGCCTAGATATATCAGATATTTGTTTAAATATTTCTTGTATATTTTAATAATTCAGAACTGACTTTGGTATTACACTGTGACAGGTGCGAGTGACCATCAAATCACTGTACATTTATCTTGAGTTTTCCAGTTATTAATATATTCTGATAAGTTATGAAACAATAACAAATGAATCCTCTCACACATTGTAAGATGAAATTATAATTAATAAAAGTTAACTGCAAACATATAGTGGAGCAGGGGTGTAGCTAGTGGGGGTAAAAGGGTGGCAGAGTACATAGCCCACCCTCACACCCAGACACGCATAACAAATTTAGTGCACAGAGCCCTGAATTTCTAGCGACGGCTCTGAGTGAAAAGTGCATGTAAGTTTTGTAGTTTGATTTATAGCTTTATATTTGATCATTTAATATGCCTAACCATTTGATCGTGTCTATTTGGATCATAACCCTAACTTCTAATTATAGTAATCATAACCTTCTTTATTCAAAGCTTCATAGCATATAATCATCTCATGTAATTTTTATCAGCTATTAATCCAAAATGTGTGAAATAACTACATTAAAAATGGTAAAAGTACAGTTTTAGCACAATTGAAAGTTGGGACATACTACATAGAAGACTGGTCTGCAGGGGACAGATCTGGCATTCTGCTAGCATTTTGCTGATCCATAGGTGTTGATCATTCATATGTAGTTCTTATTTCACTTACTGTAATAATAACCAATGTTTTATTACAGTTTTTCTCAATTGCTAAAACACTATAACTAGTCTTTTGAACTAAAATTTCAAAACCATAATGCCATTTTTCAAAAAGCACACCCATTTCCCTGAACTATAAACACTATTCCCCTGCTTTAACACATGAGTCAGATTTGGTGAACTGTTACTGCAAAACTCTACACACAAATCCCTACATTTCTCAGTGCTTACACCATGTGATCATTTAGAAAGCACTAGCATTCAATATTGTTCACTCGAGTCTGCAAAGTTTGAGCTCAATTAGCACACAATTACCCAAGTGGAAACACTAGGAGTCAAAATCTATCACACACCAATCAGAACCTTCGATGGAGATAAAAGTGCCAAAGTCAGCTTAGTTTGGTGCATTTCTCAGATCAGAAATGAAATTCTCAAAACTACTTGTTCAACCTCCACATCATCTAGTCACTTGTGCACATTGTGCAATTTTTTTTTAACAAGTTGCGTTTGCTTTGGTATATTCATGCAGCTGATTATGCAACTGATTTGTCTGCGGTTTTCATGTTGCTATAGTCTTTCCCCTCAAAACATCAAGTCATTAGCTCATTGTATATGTCTTTGCAGTAAATGCTACATTTTTGATCTAGCTATCAAGCATATTCTACACATTTCTATTAGACTTTTTGTAAATTTGCCATGAATTGTTCAAGTGAATACTGACTTTCACTAATGTAGAGACTACAGATCAACCGATGATAAAGCAGTTCTCTGTAATAGCTCAAAGGTACATCTCAACATCTCATGAACCTTCAGTTGGGAAGCATATATAGACAGAGGACAACACAAGAGTTACAAATTCTGGACTTTCTAATTTATATTTCGGCCTTTGCCCATATTTCTCTTTTCTATTTCACAATGACTTTGTAATGTATTTATATTTTATTTCTTTTTTTTTATGTTGATTTTTTTTTTTTTTTGTCAGACCACTAGTAAAAGTGTAACTGTGTATCCTATCTGGTCTTTTTCAATCAATATCCCGCATACAGTAATATGCAATTTCGAAGACAAAGAATAGGAGGTGAAAGAGGAAGAGGAGGAGAAGAAGGAGGAGGACGACGACAACAACATGGAAGAGAAATAGGAAGGGCAAGGGCAAGAAAACAAGCAGTCTTCTATATTTTAGCTGATGCGTGCCAGGGTTGTAACCAATTAGAGTGTGATGTTGAGGAGGTTGTTTGGCCTGTCCCAGACCAAAGACATGGATGCTGGGGTAGAATAATTATTTTTGTTGTTGTTTGCTGTTTTGTGCTGTACTCTACAGTACAATAAATTAAGGATTAAAACACTTGCAAATGCATACATTTGTTGTATTCATCATTTTTTTTTTCCAAGCAACAGTTATTACCAGTTTTCGTAGTATTGTTTTCAACTGATCTCATCAGTGTGTAAAACTGTGTTGTAGTGTGTGTGTTTTTGAGGGTTTGTGTGTCATGTCTAAGAGAAAAGTTTGTTTTTTTCAGCAAGATTGAGTTGTTTTGAGTGGAGAGCTTCATTTTGACCTGAATATAGTAAGTTCGGAGAATTGAGTTAGAAGTTACGGATTTGTGTTTAGAGTTTCGCAAAAGCGAGGCATAATTTCAAGAAATGTGTTTAAGCAATTGAGAAAAACTGTAATGATCAGGCATGTTTTTGAATGTAAAGGCACCTTTACCCCCATGCACCTTTAGCAGTGTTGTGCCCTACCTGTAGTTCGGTTGTTCTAGGTTTAATGTGTAAAGTGTGCTTCAAACATGCATATTTGCTTAAATCGCCTCCCAGAGGCAGATATTACCCAGAAATCCATTAGTGTAGCCTACTAATTGATAAGTGCAGTATATTATTTTTTTAAAGTCCATGTGAAATTAAAAACTACAGTAGGTATTTTCCCATGGAATATTACAGTGTTGGTTATAAATAGCTTATAAGTGTGGGTAGTTCTCTTTTTAGAATTCATGTGCACTCACAATCTTCAATCAAATCTGAAAATGCACTTCCACTGTCTAGATCAGGGCTGGTCAAACCCGCTCCTTGAGGGTCAGTGATCTGCATATTTTACTTCCAAAACTTATGCAACACTCCTGTTTATCGTTTTGAAATAGTTCTGAATAATTTGATTAGCTTGGTCAGGTGGTGTGTTTTGATTAGGGTTGGAACAAAAATCTGCAGGACACCGGCACTCCAGGAGCAGAGTTGAACAGCCCTGCTCTATAGTCCCAATAATCTCCGATAACCAGGGCTGGTTGTAGACATTTGGAGGCCCTAGGGAAAATTCATGTTGGAGGCCCTCCACGATAACTTCAGCTAGACGGCTTGGGCAAAGCATCCAGCTGTCAGTCTGCTTCCAGTAACATTACAAAATGCAATGCCTGAGTTTTTATACATGAAATCAATCAGCAATGTAGAACACAAGCCACAGTACTATTTTTTAAAATTCAATATTCGGTTAAGATTAAGACTCACCAAACATTTTTAGTAATGAAATAAATTTTAATCAAACCCTCTATGCATAACAGAAAAAAGTAGAAGTAGTATTTAAAAAAAAATATAATGTAATAACAAAAGGAGGAAAAAGGAAAGAATAATGTACAACAATAACAGTGTACATTAATCACAAAGATAACAAGCCCACTGAGTTTGTTTTGCCATTTCAAACACTTCTGCAGTCATACCAAGGCACACCACATGGAACCATTGTTTGCACAAAGCACATTCGATCTAAAAAACAAACAAACACACACACACACACACAGATACATAAGCAACAGGGTATGAAAGGCTGTGCTTTATACAGAAAAAAACACTTCACTGCTGAAGGGGTGTATTACAGTTTTTCTCGATTGCTAAAACACTATAAGTAGTCTTTTGAACTAAAATTTCAAAACCATAATGCCATTTTTCAAAAAGCACACCCATTTTCCTAAACTATAAACACTACTCCCCTGCTTTAACACATGAGTCAGATTTGGTGAACTGTTACTGCAAAACTCTACACACAAATCCCTACATTTCTCAGTGCTTACATCATGTGGTCATTTAGAAAGCACTAGCATTCAATATTGTTCACTCAAGTCTGCAAAGTTTGAGCTCAATTAGTACACAATTACCCAAGTGGAAACACTAGGAGTCAAAATTTATCACACACCAATCAGAAGCTTCGATTTAGATAAAAGGGCCAAAGTCAGTTTACAGTTTGGTGCTTTTCTCAGATCAGAAATGAAATTCTCAAAACTACTTGTTCAACCTCCACATCATGTAATCACTTGTGCACATCATAAAATGTTTCTAATTTTTTTTTTAACAAGTTGTGTTTGCTTTGGTACGTTCATGTAACTGATTATGCAATGGATTTGTCTGCTTTTTCCTACATTTTCAGTCCCTATTGTCATGTTGCTATAGTCTTACCCCTCAAAACATCAAGTCATTAGCTCATCGTATATGTCTTTGCAGGAAATGCTAAACTTTTTATCTAGTTGTCATAAACGGTCAAGCATATTCTACACATTTCTATTAGACTTTTTGTATATTTGCCATAAATTGTTAAAGTGAATACTGACTTTCACCAGAGACTACAGATCAACCAATGATAAAGCAGTTCTTTGAAATAGCTCAAAGGTACATCTCAACATCTCATGAACCTTCAGTTGGAAAGCATATATAGACAGAGGACAACACAACACAGTTACAAATTCTGACAGTGCACTTTCTAATGTATATTTCCGCCTTTGCCCATATTTACTTTTTTTCTTTCCTATTGCACAATGACTTTGTAATGTATTTATATGTTATTTTATTTTGTTATGTTATGTATATATATATATATATATATATATATTTTTTTTTTTTTTTTTTTTTTTTTTTTTTTTTTTTTGTCAGACCACTAGTAAAAGTGTAACTGTGAATACTATCTGCTCTTTTTCAATCAATATCCCGCATACAGTAATATGCAATTTCGAAGACAAAGAGTATAAGGTGAAGAATGACGACAACAACATGGAAGAGAAATAGGAAGGGCAAGAAAACAAGCAGTCTTATATATTTTAGTTGATGCGTGCCATGCAAGGGGATTTTACCTCTGCTGCCTGTCCATGCCCAATTTAGTCTGTGATGTTGAGGAGGTTGTTTGGCCTGTCCCAGACCAAAGACAGGGTGCTGGGGCAGAACAATTATTTTTGTTGTTGTTTGCTGTTCTACAGTACAATAAATTAAGGATTAAAACACTTGCAAATGCATACATTTGTTGTGTTCATCGTGTTAATTTAAAAAAAAAAATTTCCCCAAGCAACACTTATTACCAGTTTTCGTAGTATTGTTTTGAATTGATCTCATCAGTGTGTAAAACTGTGTTATAGTGTGTGTGTTTTTGAGGGTTTGTGTGTCATGTCTGAGAGCAAAGTTTGTTTTTTCAGCAAGATTGAGTGGTTTTGAGTGGAGAGCTTCATTTTGACCTGAATATAGTAAGTTTAGGGAATTGAGTTAGAAGTTACGGATTTGTGTTTAGAGTTCCGCAAAAGCGAGCCATAATTTCAAGAAATGTGTTTAAGCAATTGAGAAAAACTGTAATAATAATAATGATTTATTATTATTATTAATAGTATTGTTGTTATTGTCATTATTTTTATTATGCGGTTTGTTCTGCATGATCAGGCTTATGGCAGAAATATATATATATATATATATATATAAATCTTGGCTATTCCATATAGATAGATAGATACATAGATACATAGATATATAGATAGATAGACTAATATTATATATACTGTTGTGGTGAAAAGTACCCTTGCAGAATCTGTAACATGTACAACATGTATCTACAAACTTTATGTTGGCTTGATGAAGCCTGGTCTAAAAACTTTAAAATACTTGAAAAAGATTTAAGTTTGACATTCAAAACATGATGGTAACAAGGTTAAATTTATTTTACATTATTTTGTTGTTAACATGTTTTAAGATAAGGTAAGTTTGATACTAACATGATGATACCACGTTTTAGCTTGATGCTAACATGATTTATTTCATTTATTTCATAGTCCAGCCATCATAATAATATGAACAATAATAACAATAATTATAGCTGCAAGCAGCAATTATGGGGTCAAGCCCAACATATTAATGGTTTGTCTTTATTTAGTACTGCCTTAAATAAGTTGTTTATTAGTCTTTCAGTTGTCCTTAGTGTGAAAATTTGGATCACAAAATGTTAATCACAAAACATTACAACTGTCAGTGACTGTTTAGGTAACATCACACATTATTAGGAAGTGTGTGAACTGGTTGAATTAAAAAAAAAAAAAAATTATATATATATATACATATATACATATATACAAGTGTGTTGTGAAGTATATGTAAACATTTGTTGTGTTCAAGGTAGTCCACCAGAAGTTTCCAAATTTCTTTGTCAGGTTTGTCCAGATTCTGCAAAGTGTATGTAAACTTTTGACCACAATTGTATGTTCACCTTTTTTATATTCTACAATATATATTTCACACTCTTTTTTTGTAAGATGAGAGTACATACCCAATCAGTAGTCAAACCACCACCAGCAGGTTTTGTGCAAGCACAAAGAGCACAGCAGTGGTTCTTTCTGAAAACTAAAAATGTTAAGATATTAAAACAGTAAAAAAGGGTCACAGAAAACAGAAAGTGATGACATGATGTCATGTAGTTCACCACCTGAGGATGATTTGCTCCATATGTATCAGAGAAGGTGGGATGTTGAGTGATTTAGGTATTTGTGGGAAATTTTGAACAACCACTTTTGCCATCTAAAAAATACAAGTTTTCCATAAATTTTCCACCATTTCAGGAATTAACTATGCAAATAAATATTTTCTTGTTTACAAAATTGAAACAAAATACCTGCATGACAAATACTCCACAGCTGAAAGAATCCTGCTGTGTGGTGTGTTTTATTAACCCTCCTTTCCACTTCACATCCGCCCAGTCCTTTTTGCTGTGACAAGCGAGCCTCATCTTAAAGTAGTGCCTTTATGATAAATATAACACATAGGTAATATGCTTTTGCTAATTGTTTTTAATTTGTTGCCATTATTGCTTGCTTTGTAACTAAGTAGTAGAATAATTTTACCTAAATCTGGTTGCAGCATGATTACTGTTATCTTGCTCATGTTTTCCTGCTGGGTCCATTATAAATATTTGGCCAGAGGGTGCATGCAGATACTGTTTAGAAGACATGCACACCAATAAAATGAAAGTTAAATTAATTATCAAGTAAGAAAAGTGGTCATCATCCTTTGTAGTTAAAAAAAAAGAAATCACCACAAAGTTCCAGTGGTTTCCATTCACATTGAGGAAACTTATAATGGCCTTGTAGTTTCCAAAGTCAACCTTTCATAAAAGACAATAAATCAATAAATAAATAAATACATACATACAAGTTATTTGTCTGTTATATTATAAATTGATGTGTAAGGTCTTAAAGTGTAACCATAACATTATACCTTTCGTACTGCATCTCTGTCTCCATTGAGTATTACACCAGCTATGTAGTGATTTAGCAGGAAGAAGTTGTTTTCTTGATCTAGTCTGTTCAACATTGCTTGGAAATAGCATTCAATTGTCTGAGTAGAAGAACAAATTGTAGGTAAGAAATGTTACATGTTTTTTCATGTTTTTACATTAGAGATTACACATTTTTCAGACCCTTTCTAAACACTCATTATTATTATTTTTTTTTACTATTAGTTATTTGTGAGGTTCCAGAGTCTTGAATGCAGAATGATGGAGAATGTAGGATGCCTTTTTGTCTTTTGACTGCACCACAGCAACTACAATTTCACATGCTTTTCTGGACCAGAGGTGCTGGACCTGTAATTAATATTATCCTTGGTGAGAAACAGAAAAGGTTGAGAAAGTAGTACAAGTCTTTATTAATTAATACCTGAGCTGCTGTGTCCTGAGGTGTTTTAGTTGTACATGTCTGTTGTTCTTCATTCACTTCCTGATTTTCCAAGTGCACGTTATCGTTATCCCCATGTTTCTCTTTGTGTTTTGATTTTTTGGATAGGTCCATTGCTGTATCTCCTACTGAATCTGTGTCACCCTTTTGGAAGGCATTCATGCACTTTGGTTCATACTCTGGGCTCTTTGATGGTTCTGGAACTTTACGTGGAGGATCAAAATATTTTGTTCTGTGTTTATAATGTGCTGAAGATGTTGTTTTTTTTGGCCCATTGTTCTTCTTGATCCATTACGGTTGGCTTGGGGCATGGATGACTGCGAGCCAGTGTGAGATTTTGTGCCATTATGTGCTCTTTGTATCTCCCCTGCAGTGAGCTGTACATTTTGTGAATAAAGTATGCTGGTCTAAAAACTTCTTCTGTTGAAGAATGCTCTGCTTTATGATCCAAAACCACTCTTCAACATGGCAATTTGATTCCCGAGTTCTGTGGTGTTGGAGCCTATTGATGGATGTGTGTTCAAGATATCTGTTGAGATCACCTAGAAGTACCCCACTCCAGAGGGGAAAAATTGCCATGTGTGTATCCATAAGGCCATCAATAGACTGAGGACAGAAAAAGATGTTTTTTTCCCCTGTTTTGCCCTCAGAGTTTAAACTTAGAGCCTTATCAAGAAGTGCCTGAAAGACTGAGGTAAATGGGGATCTGGCACACATTGTACTTCCAGTCTCAGCTACATCATCATCCTGTGGTGTTATTTCATCCAGTGTTGTGTTTGGTTTGTGTTGCATTATTTTCATGTCCAGGTTAGCTTTGGCAGCTTTCACTGTATCACTGTCATTAGCTGAGGTCAACAATATACACGTCAAAAAACACATTTTTTGCCTCCTCCAGACTGCTGCTGTTGATGAGTAAGGCAAAGCAGTATGTGGCATACTCTTTCAGTGCCTTGTTGTTGGTCTTTTTTGCAAAGCTCTGGCGTACTGCCTTCAAAATATGCGAAGAGCACAGATGCAGTACGGTAAAATTTGGAAGGTCTACACTTTGTAGACAGTTGTTTGACACAATGCGGTGTGCTCGCTCAAGATACGCTCCAACAGTTTCCTTATTAAAAGCAAGTAGCACACTTCCAATTAGCGCCCAACTATAATCTGTTTCCACCTGGTGTACATAGCATGATGTTATTTGACCAAGTTTTCTGAGAGTTTCCAGGAGCCAGAATGACAGGTTCGGAATAGAATGCTGATTGGTCAGCAGCTCACTCACAGGAAGCAGTGGTTTGTTTTTCCCCATGCCCGGCAGTACGAGAGCATAATATAGTACCTTCTTAGGCTATTGGGTATACGAGAAACAACACTACCGGTAGCATCCAGGTGAAGGGTTACTTGTGGTTTTGTTTTGAGATGTTGTGACAAAATAGTTAATCCACATTCAGTATACAGGTGTACCCCAAATGGGTCAACCTGTAGGTGCTGTATGTAGCCTGCAGTGTCAGAGTGTGTAAAAGCAGAGCATTCTTTCATTATTTTTTGGGTAAGCATGAGCTCTGTAGCGTCTGGACCAATCAGACATACATTAATTGTTACATTTAACAAATAGTCTTTAAACACAACAGGCCAGCTACATGCCGGAGCTCTGGAGACAAACCCCCCCCCAAAGCAACTAACACCCCAAAAGGGCTCAGTTGCCAAGACAACGATCTGATACCACAGGTTTTATTGCTTCAAGGAATGCACATCTGCCCATGCTACATTTGCCATAGGAAAGACACAATGCCTATAGAGATAGACTCCTTCCTATTCATTCACAGACAAACCTTTCTTTGACCTTCCTATCACACATAGCCCAGGTTATTGTGTACAGTATTACTGCAATGTATTTTAATTTTGTCTGTTGTATTTGTATTTGTCTTTCTACTGTTTTATGCATGTATTATGATAGATGACTAGTAGTATAACCCACCTATGTCATGCTTGGACTCTTTGAGTTCGTATTTTAATGATCTAAAAGATGGTGTAAATTAGATGTTGATACCTTTGCAACATGTTAGTGTTTTAAGAAACCTTAGTAGTTTTTGCATCAACACCCAATCGAATTACATATGCAAATTACCATGCTCACAGACAAAGAGTCGTAAACTTTCTCTCCAAAGGTGAAAGTTACCATTGGTTCATTGACCTCCTGGAGACACAGCCTCCAGAGAGTTTAAAGGCATCGACCCCTCTCTCTTCTCTCTCTCTTCACTTTCTCACTCGTCTGCAACATCTTCCGATTGCTGCCCGTGTGGAGGAACCCACGGGGAGCCGGAGCCGGCACAGGGCGTGCCTGGTGGGCCCGACAGGCCCAACATACAGAGCTGTGGCTCTCGATCACAAAGAGCCAGACAGTTCGACCTAACCCTGGAATTCATCTTCATGACTCGCCTCAGTCAGTCAGTGGTTCTTGGAGAACCTAAGAAGATGAGCTAGAACTCTTCAGGACTTCCCTAAGCGTGCGCCAGGCCTTGCGGCCTTGTCTTTCCATTCCTCAAAGATCACAGGACTTCAGCTGGGTCCCTCTCAGCTCTTGGTTCTTCTTCACTTTTCACATGGGAAGAAACTCCCAGTCACCAACGAGTCAGGACATCTTTGGAATTCATCACTCTTCAGACCCGGAAGAACGTGATTGCAATTCCAAAACCACCACTGCTTCAAACCACCAAGACTTTCAGAGACTGCATTTGGACACTTGTTCGACGACCAAGGCAATGCAAGTATCGTACACTTAACTAAACATACAGAGGTTTAGTATAAGCTGTAGACAGCACTGATGGTTTCACAGCAGGTGGTTAACTGACTTTTATTTTCATAGCTTCATTTCCTTGTCTCTCTCTCTAACTGCTTCTCACTGACCATTCCCCCATGTATGAGTGATTTCATGTTTGTTTGTTTAGATTAGTTATGTGTTAGTCCTTCGTTAATAAACTATTGTGCACAAATTACATGAGTTTTGATTCTGATTCTGCCTTGCAAATTAATGTCCCTTTACGATTCCGATTCGAGCTACATGCTCTAATGCAATGGTACTTTAAGAAAGTTATTTTCTGTGGCCAAGAAAATATCATTTCTTAGAGTTGATATAAAGATTATACTGAATGTTCGCTGAGCGAACAGATTAGTTGATGGAAAATTGATTCTGCTACAGTTACTACTGGCAGCTGATATAAGTAATTGTAATTAATCATAATTAATTGTAATTATTTATATACATTTCCCTTTGAGCTAAAATTCGCGACAGCTCCATTATGATGTCATCATGAAGCCTTGTGCTGTTTTTTACTTCATATGCAATGACTCGGAGCACATCTTTACTTAAACACCTGGATAGGTTACCAGCTAAAATCTCCTCATTTGGAGTGTCTCTTACAGTGGCGTAGAAAAAATTGCTCACACCTTTGGAGATGGCTTTAGCAATTTTACCCCTACGTGGATGTTTTGCTTGTCTGAATTTTTGTTGTATTTTTTTGTGAGTTACCTCACCATTACGGACAACATGAACCGTAACCTTTTTATGTTGTTTGGATGTTTTTTTTCAGAACTGTAAAGACATATTTAGCTGGACAACCTTTGAACGTGCAAATGGCACGTGCAGTGAAGTAAGGCAACTTTCTTTTCCTACTGTGTTTTAATCTGATGTGCTGATATTTAAAAGACAAGACACAACAAGGGCTGATCTTTGTGAAGTCATCATAAAAAAACATCTGTCCATGTTTTTTTCAGTTGTGTAGAACCTGGCAGTGGCTTTATTTTAGCCCAGTTCTCCATCTTTATTGAGATCTTGAAGTTTCTTGGACCTGGTGTGGCCTCGCTCCATTCATCTTCATCTTCAGCATCACTGCCTCTGTCCTCCACTCTGTTTGCCTCCAGATCTTTATGTGTACTCTCAATCTGTTCTGGTTCTTGGATCTGGTCTAACATTTGGTTACAGTTGTCTGTGTTAATGTCATCCTCATTTTCACTTAAATGGTTATTTTGTGTTGTGATTTGTTCTGTCTCGTAAAGTGTGCACTGTAAAAAATAGAATGATCAATAAGTAATATCAGCATATGTTTTGTTTTGCCAGCAAAGATTGTTTTTACAGTGTGCTTACTGATTTATGGCTTTGTTCTTTAATTTCTTGTCCATCTGTGCTTTCTGTAGTATCATTTTTTTCCCTTCCTGTAAAAGCAGAACAGTTCATTCAGTTTATTGGTTGAAATCTACAGCTGTGGAAAAAAATTAAATGGCCATTTACAGTTTTATTTAATATGTATTTTAATTGCACTATTTATAGGTTTGTGTTTAGTTAAAATGATAATTGTTGTTTTAATCTTAAACTCTTAACTCTTAAATAAAAATATTTATTCAAAAGATCAAATTTTTTTATTATTGCATTTATTTGTTATAAAACTGGACAAACTGGTCATAATTACAAAGGAGATGCAATGTTTTTAGATCTTGAATACTGCAACAAAGTAAGTTCATATTAATTTTTAAATCACACAATTTCTTAAAAGAAAAAAAAAAACATAAATAAATACATTTGAAATGTATTTAGGAAGGGTGTGTCACTGGAAAGTAGGAGCCAAGTTGCATGTTAGGATTGGCTAAATCACTAAACCCCATTCTCTGAACCAAATTCTCTACAGCCTAAACCAATTTGTCAAATAAATCACACTTTCTGCAAAACCCTAAAAAAGTTCAGGCAGTTTAGACACTGTTTGCAGATCTCATGTACTCTTCTTGCAAAACTTTAAACACATTCTCACTCGCTAAGACACAATTTGCTCTGTGATGAACTTGTGATGCAAAACCCTAAACACAAAAAAGCAAAAATTAAGCACAACTGCAACACAGTTGTCATCGTTTACACACAATAATTCTATAATATAATAATAAATTCTTCACACTTGTTTCTAAATATTTAAATGCAGCATGTATGTATGTGTGTGTGTGTGTGTGTGTGTGTGTGTGTGTGTACTTGTTTTTGCTACATCATGGGGACCAAATGTCCCCACAAGGATAAAATTTTTGACATTGTGGGGACCGGCCTGCGGGTTAGGGGATAGACAATATCGTTTGGTCAGTATAAAATCTATAGAAGTCTATGGAAAGTCCCCACAATTTACAAAAACAAATGTGTGTGTGTGTGTGTGTGTGTGTGTGTGTACATATATACATATACTCAGACACACATGGTTTTATTTTTTTTTTATTTTTTCATTTATTTTTATTTTTTGGTATATTGACCAAATTATATGTGATTTCTTTTGAGTGTGTGTATGTTTATGTATGTGTTTTTGTTTTTAAGTGCAAAATAAATACAGTAATATAAATATAGTATATTGGATCTCTTTCTCTCTCTCTCTCTTTTATATATATATATATATATATATATATATATATACATACACACACACACACACACACACACACACATATCATCTTGTAAAAAAGGATCACGTCTTGGAGCTAGGTCAGAGCCAGAGGACTTCAGCTACATCAGCAAAGAAAACCTTCTGGTGTGGTAATCTTGCAGTTATACACAAGGATATATTGAAATGACTAAAATACAGTGTATAAAAAATACATACATAAATGAAAAATAAAAGTTCTCTTCCATTCTTCTTTTGAACTTTCCAACTGATTTTGGTGGCCAAAGACAACCTAATTTCAGGGTATTTGTCCTCTGTCATTTCATGCACAAGAAAATGGTCTATTACAGTAGCTCTAATTTCATCTGAAAAGATTATTCTTGGTTTTGCTCTTCTTTGTCCTCCTCTTCCACCATCTCCAGCACTTTGAACTGCTTATATTTTGTGTATTTAAATATTTAGAAACAAGTGTGAAGAAATTTGAATTATTGTGTGTAAACAATGACAGAAGTGTTGTGCTTAACTTTTGCTTTTTTGTGTTTAGGGTTTTGCATCAAAAGTTCATCACAGAGCAAACTGTGTCTTTTTAAATGAGAATGTGTTTAGAGTTTTGCAAAAAGAGTGCATGAGATCTGCAAACAGTGTCTAAACTGCCTAAACTTGTTTAAGGTTTTGCAGAAAGAATGATTTATTTGAGAAATTGGTTCAGAGAATGAGGTTTAGTGTTTTAGCAAATGTGAAAAACTGTAGGTAGTAGACCAGTATAGCCCGAATTACCACAATGAAACTCTACATGCCAGCATGTGATTTGCATGTGCTGCAGCATCATGAATGTCACTTTTTTTTTTAAATAACTTTGCATAAAGTAAAATGACTGTCAAATATTTAGAATAGTACACTTTGTAAATTCTGAAATGGTATAAAGACTGCAATAAATTGTTCAATTCAATTCAATTCAATTCAAATTTATTTGTATAGCGCTTTTCACGATACATATCGTTGCAAAGCAGCTTTACACCAAATTGACATTTTTACTATATATGTAGTAGTAGCTTGATGTACATATGGTAGAGATGTCTGGTAAAGATCAATTAATGACGTAATCAAACAGACAAAGAACACTATAAATTTGTAGCAGAATTTGGTAGTGCTGTATGTTTTCAGGGTTGGCATCATCTGAAGTCCTCTGAAGGGTTGGCATCATCTTTTCTTAAGTGTTCTGGATCCACACTGGAGCTTGTGAATTCCTAGTTACCATGGGATGTCAATCCCATGGCAAAAACAGAGAACAAATAGGAACATAATTAGCGTAGCTGCTGTTCAAACTAAGAAAAGGAAGGTTTGTTAAACCAGAGCTAAAAGATTAAAATGAACATTTGATCAGATATAGCTGCAGAAAAAGTTTATGAGATGCATTATTTGAATGCTTGGCTAAAAAGATGTGTCTTTAATCTAGATTTAAATAGAGAGAGTGTGTCTGAACCCCGAACGTTATCAGGAAGGCTGTTCCAGAGTTTGGGTGCCAAATGTGAAAAAGCTCTACCTCCTTTAGTGGACTTTGCTATCCTAGGTACTACCAACAGTCCAGAGTTTTGTGACCTTAGGGAGCGTGATGGATTGTAGCGTGGTAGAAGACTAGTTAGGTACGCAGGAGCTAAACCGTTAAGTGCCTTATAGGTAAGAAGTGCTATTTTGTAGCTGATGCGGAACCTAATAGGCAGCCAGTGCAGAGACTTTAAAATTGGGGTAATATGAACATATTTTCTTGACCTGGTAAGGACTCTAGCAGCTGCATTTTGGACTATCTGTAGCTTGTTTATTGAAGATGCAGGACAACCACCTAATAGTGCATTACAATAGTCCAGTCTAGAGGTCATGAATGCGTGAACTAGCTTTTCTGCATCAGAAACAGGTAACATGTTTCGCAGCTTGGCAATGTTTCTAAGATGGAAGAATGCTGTTTTTGTAACATGAGAAATATGATTTTCAAAAGACAAGTTGCTGTCTAATATAACACCCAGGCTTTTGACTGTAGTGGAAGTAACAGTAACAGTACATCCGTCTAGTTGTAAATTGTAAGTCAAAAGATTCTGTGTATTGTTTTTAGGTCCAATAAGTAATATCTCTGTCTTATCTGAATTTAATAGCAGAAAATTGTTGGTCATCCAATCTTTTACATTTTTAACGCACTCTGTTAACTTTGATAATTCAGAAGTTTCATCTGGTCTTGTTGAGATATATAGTTGAGTATCATCAGCATAACAATGGAAACTAATCCCGTGTTTTCTAATAATATTACCAAGGGGCAGCATGTATATTGAAAATAGTAGAGGACCTAGAACAGATCCTTGTGGCACTCCATACTTTACTGGTGATAACTGAGATGACTCCCCATTTAAATAAACAAAGTGGTAGCGATCAGACAGGTAGGATCTAAACCATTTTAAAGCCTGCCCTTGGATACCTGCATAATTTTGTAGTCGATCTATTAGTATGTCATGATCTATAGTGTCAAACGCAGCACTAAGATCAAGTAAAACTAGCAGTGAGATGCAGCCTTGGTCTGACGCAAGAAGCAAGTCATTAGTGATTTTAACAAGTGCAGTTTCTGTGCTGTGATGGGGCCTGAAGCCTGACTGAAATTCTTCATAGATATTATTTTTTTGCAAGAATGAGCACAGTTGAGCACATATAACTTTCTCTAAAATTTTAGACATAAATGGAAGATTAGAAATGGGTCTATAATTTGCCAGTTCACTAGGGTCTAGCTGTGGTTTCTTAATAAGAGGCTTAATAACCGCCAGCTTGAATGGTTTAGGGACGTGACCTAAAGATAACGATGAGTTGATAATATTGAGAAGCGGTTCTTCTGCCACAGGTAACAATTCTTTTAGTAATTTAGTGGGTACGGGATCTAATAGGCATGTTGTTGGTTTAGACACAGTGATGAGTTTATTTAACTCTTCCTGTCCTATAGCGGTAAAGTACTGCAGTTTTTCTTTGGGTGCGACGAAAGAAGTTGACATATTAGATGCAGTATAATCTACATTGGTTATTGTATTTCTGATGTTATCTATTTTATCAGTGAAGAAATTCATAAAGTCATTGCTATTAAACTGTAAAGGAATATTTAGCTCAGGTGGTGTCTGGTTATTTGTTAATCTAGCCACTGTGCTAAATAAAAACCTGGATTGTTTTGGTTATTTTCTATGAGTTCGCGGAAATGCTCAGCCCTAGCAGCTTTTAAAGCCTGTCTGTATCTGGACATACAGTTTTTCCATGCAATTCTAAAAACTTCCAAGTTAGTTTTTCTCCATTTGCGCTCAAGATTGCGAGTTTCTTTTTTGAGGGATTGGGTATTACTATTGTACCATGGTGCAATACGTTTTTCTCTAACTTTTTTCAATTTGATGGGGGCAACAGCTTCTAACGTATCGGAGAAGATGGTGCCCATATTGCTAGTCATTTTGTCTAGATCCTGTGTATTAAGGGGTACACAGAGCAGTTGAGATAAATCAGGCAGGTTATTTGTGAATCTATCTTTGGTGGCTGGAACAATAGTTCTGCCAAGACGATAACGCGGAGCCCTACAGTTAATATCAGTGATACGCAGCATGCACGATACAAGGAAATGGTCAGAAACATCATCACTTTGAGGTACGATATCTATATCAGTAAGATCAATTCCATGCGATATAATTAAATCTAGCGTATGATTAAAACGATGAGTGGGCCCAGTGACATTTTGCTTAACTCCAAAAGAGTTTATTAGGTCAGTAAACGCAAGTCCTAACGCATCATTTGTATTATCAACGTGAATGTTAAAATCTCCGACAATTAGCACTTTATCAAAATTAACCAATAGTTCCGAAAGGAATTCTGCAAATTCTTTTAGGAAATCTGTATATGGTCCTGGCGGTCTATACACAGTAGCTAAAACAAGAGATAGGAGAGATTTCTTTTGCATATCTGGCAGAGTAACATTAAGCAAAAGTATTTCAAATGAATTAAACCTGTATCCTGTTTTCTGAGTAACATTGAAAATATCACTATATATTGTTGCAACACCACCACCACGACCACTCTGACGGGGCTCATGCTTATAGTAGTAGTTTAGTGGAGTAGACTCATTTAGACTAATATAATCATTAGGTTTTAGCCAGGTTTCAGTTAAGCAGAGTACATCAAAACTATTATCTGTGATCATTTCATTCACAATAACTGCTTTGGGTGCAAGTGATCTAATGTTTAGGAGCCCAAGCTTTAAAAATGGTTTCTGTTCGTGTATTTTGCTTTTTTCTGGTTTAATTACGATCAGATTTTTTCTAGATCCTACATTAAATTTACGTTTTGACCTCACTATTAGAGGAACAGACACAGTCTTTATAGATTGGACAGTGCAACTACTATCATTGAAGCGTTCAGAACAAAAGCCATCGTAGCAATCATATAAGAATGTACTCACTAGTCAAATGGAGCGTAGCGTTGGCCGTGAATTACAATGATCATAGTGTGTTTGGAAATATGATTATCATAATATGAACAAATTGGTCTTGTGACGTCAAAGAATGTTATCTTCCTTAAGTCATGATAAATGGCCTGTAACAATTTTTAATGGTGTACCATAGATAATTTAGTAACTTCAATTACTTAATGATTTAATCTGCACTCTTACCTTTTTGAAGTACTTCTGTGCGTATTCCTTGTCTGTCATTTTCCCAAATGACTTTAAGCCATTTGCACAGCTTATTGTTGGTGGTTGGAAATAGATCCAGTACAAGCTTTGCCCATGTCTGTGGTCCAATATGTTTTTGCTGACCAACAGCATGTTTCAAAGCATTTATTATAGCTTCCCTTCCTCCAGCTTGTTGCCAGAGGTTTTTGTTTTGTTTTGTTTTTTTTTTGACCTTTTTTATATCTTCCCATTATAGCAAAATATTAAAAGAAAAAATTGCTAAAAATTCTTCTTCTAAATCCCTTTAAATGGGCTATTTAAGCCAGTATGATACGCTGCCTCCTGCAGGAGTGGGGATTACTCATTGTAATATGGGAAAGAACAACATATCATTTTTTTGTTTGTTTGTTTGGGGGGGGGGGGTTGATTATCTTTGACTATTGTACGAAGTATGGGTCCAACAGATAAGGTTTCAGATCTAGGATGCTGGTTCTTACACTAGGTCTTACTAGATCTCTCTCTGTCAGGAGATGATTTTGTGCTTTAGTAATAAATGTTTGATTCTGTTAGATCTAAAGATTCTTTGAACCTCTAGGAGTAAAACCGCCAATTGCCAAATGTCCCTGTAGGTGTGAGTAAGACACAACATTTTCATTTGGATGGAGTACTACATGTGTTTCCATTAACAGTTGTAAATCAATACAATGTGTTCTGCTAAACCAAAAATGGGAAAGTCAATTTCAAATAATTCTCTAGGCACCAAGTAACAATACACAACCCTTAGATTTGGGCTGTAAGACTTTACAGGTTATTTTATACCAAGTTTTCTGCATTACCTGTAAACTGATCCTCTAGAGCAGGAGTAGGGTTTACAAACCCCTGGTGGTTCGTGAGGAAACTGCAGAGGTACATGAGTTGGTACGCAGAATGCCTATGAGTGTCTACCATTAACAAATTAATAATAATAAAAACAAAAAGTTAAATTAGAAATGTTTTGCAAAGAAACGTTGCAGGTTTATAAAAAAGTGATGTAAATGTAAAATCTTAAATAAACATAATTCTCTTTTTGGAAAAACCTGTAATAAAAAGGATAAAATAGAAAAAAAGAATTCCTGTGGGGGAAAAAAATTAATACTTACATTGTAAATTACAGTAATAATTGTAAAAATTGAGTATAATAATAACAATAGCTATGTAAAAACTAATGAAAATTTAAATCTGATGAAAAAAAAATGTAAATTTAAACACCCAAATGTGCCATTGAATTACATAAAATCCAAGGTACTTCAAGTAAATCATTTAGGTCAAAGGGTTTTGGTTGACAAAAAAGTTGGAAAACCTTTGCTCTAGAGGGCAGTGCACCATGTGGAGGCTTTGCAAATTTCCTTCAATACACTATATGGATAAAAGTATTGGGACACCCATTACAGTTTTTCTCAATTGCTAAAACACTATAACTAGTCTTTTGAACTAAAATTTCAAAACCATAATGCCATTTTTCAAAAAGCACACCCATTTCCCTGAACTATAAACACTATTCCCCTGCTTTAACACATGAGTCAGATTTGGTGAACTGTTACTGCAAAACTCTACACACAAATCCCTACATTTCTGAGTGCTTACACCATGTGATCATTTAGAAAGCACTAGCATTCAATATTGTTCACTCGAGTCTGCAAAGTTTGAGCTCAATTAGCACACAATTACCCAAGTGGAAACACTAGGAGTCAAAATCTATCACACACCAATCAGAACCTTCGATGGAGATAAAAGTGCCAAAGTCAGCTTAGTTTGGTGCATTTCTCAGATCAGAAATGAAATTCTTGTGCACATTGTGCAATTTTTTTTTAACAAGTTGCGTTTGCTTTGGTATATTCATGCAGCTGATTATGCAACTGATTTGTCTGCGGTTTTCATGTTGCTATAGTCTTTCCCCTCAAAACATCAAGTCATTAGCTCATTGTATATGTCTTTGCAGAAAATGCTACATTTTTGATCTAGCTGTCAAGCATATTCTACACATTTGTATTAGACTTTTTGTAAATTTGCCATGAATTGTTCAAGTGAATACTGACTTTCACTAATGTAGAGACTACAGATCAACCGATGATAAAGCAGTTCTCTGTAATAGCTCAAAGGTACATCTCAACATCTCATGAACCTTCAGTTGGGAAGCATATATAGACAGAGGACAACACAAGAGTTACAAATTCTGGACTTTCTAATTTATATTTCGGCCTTTGCCCATATTTCTCTTTTCTATTTCACAATGACTTTGTAATGTATTTATATTTTATTTCTTTTTTTTTATGTTGATTTTTTTTTGTCAGACCACTAGTAAAAGTGTAACTGTGTATCCTATCTGGTCTTTTTCAATCAATATCCCGCATACAGTAATATGCAATTTCGAAGACAAAGAATAGGAGGTGAAAGAGGAAGAGGAGGAGAAGAAGGAGGAGGACGACGACAACAACATGGAAGAGAAATAGGAAGGGCAAGGGCAAAAAAACAAGCAGTCTTCTATATTTTAGCTGATGCATGCCAGGGTTATAACCAATTAGAGTGTGATGTTGAGGAGGTTGTTTGGCCTGTCCCAGACCAAAGACATGGATGCTGGGGCAGAATAATTATTTTTGTTGTTGTTTGCTGTTTTGTGCTGTACTCTACAGTACAATAAATTAAGGATTAAAACACTTGCAAATGCATACATTTGTTGTATTCATCATTTTTTTTTTCAAGCAACAGTTATTACCAGTTTTCGTAGTATTGTTTTCAACTGATCTCATCAGTGTGTAAAACTGTGTTGTAGTGTGTGTGTTTTTGAGGGTTTGTGTGTCATGTCTAAGAGAAAAGTTTGTTTTTTTCAGCAAGATTGAGTTGTTTTGAGTGGAGAGCTTCATTTTGACCTGAATATAGTAAGTTCGGAGAATTGAGTTAGAAGTTACGGATTTGTGTTTAGAGTTTCGCAAAAGCGAGGCATAATTTCAAGAAATGTGTTTAAGCAATTGAGAAAAACTGTAAACAGGTTCGACTACTTTAGTCACTTCCATGAGTACAAATCTTAATTTTTTGATCATTTAATGATAATGTAGAGAACTGTGTGCTTATACTTTTATCTCAACAGTTTGGACAGGACCACTTTCTGTTCTAACGTGACATGACATTATAACATGACTGTTGTAACAATGCCTCTGGGTAAAAGGCAAGGTTCAAAAGGAAATGATCGATTCAGTCAGTGTGGAAGGACTTGACTGGTCTGCAGAAAACACAGTCCTAATCCCAGCTGAACACTTCTGGTATGACTTTAAATGCAGACCTTGAGCCAAAAATTCAATACCAAACACCAATGACTTTTACATACACTATATGGACAAATGTATTGGGATACCCATGTCTTTAGAACACTAAAGTGTCTTTAGAGCACTTCCAAAACTATGGTAACAAAGATGGAATCATAATTCATGTATTTAAAAGTTGTATTTCAATTTCTGTTGCAACAGTTGTGGAAGTGTCTAAAATGACTGTACCCATATGTACAAGTCATTGATGTTTGGTGATGAGTTTTTGGCTTAATATCTACATTTAAAGAAATGAATCTATTAGAAATGAATAGATGTATTTGTTGTCATTTCAATATTGTGGGTTGTGTTATAGTTGTGTGCATGAAACCGGCATGCAAATGTTGTTCCATCAACCAGAAACATGACACACCACTTCTAGTCACCTTTTTATTCACTGTTCGCTGCTGGTGGAACAATCTTTCCATTTCTATCAGAACAGCTGAATCAATCACACTTTTCAAAAAGCATCTAAAGACCCACCTCCTCTGTGAGCACTTAATTTTATGTTACAAATAATAATTATAATAATAAAACATCTGTATTATGTCTCTATCTTTATTCATTTCTGATTTTCTCTCTATGCAGCCTTATACCATCTTAACATTGTGTCTAAAAATTTGTATTACTTGCACTTCTAGTGATTGTTGGCTTCCTCATGCTTCCTGAATCGCTTGTTATTTTCCTCAACTGTAAGTCTTTTTAAATAGAAGCATCTGCCAAATGAATAAATGTAGATGTGAAGTTTAAACAGAATATTGCATTTATTGAAAACTGTTGATTTTATTTTATTTATTATTTTACATTTCACAGGTTGTTTTACTTTTGTGTTACTTTTGTGAATAAAACCAACATCTAAATGTCATAATAGGAAACAATTACAAGACACACCCCATAAAGCTGAAATTAAATACTGTTTGCATTTTGGATTAATTGATGTATATGTGTACATTTCAATAGCATGTGGTTTGCTATAGTTCTGCAAATTAAACTAATATCGAACTGTCATTCTATGAACCACTAACAAGACACAATCAATCACATTTTGAGATAAAATGCTGCATGTGTAAAAAAAAATAAAAATAAATAAATATATATATAAGGGCTATTGAATCAAATTCAAACTTATTTACACACACACACACACAAACAAAATGCTGCATGTGTAAAAAAAAAAAAAAAATATATATATATATATATATATAAGGGCTATTGAATCAAATTCAAACTTATTTACACACACACACACACACACACACACACATATATATATAGATAGATATATGTGTGTGTGTGTGTGTGTGTGTGTGTGTGTGTGTAAATAGGTTTGAATTTGATTCAATAGCCTGTATTAGAATTTTCTTATGAAAGTGAAAGATACACATAAATGTGGTTCTACGAACCAGCAGCAAGACACACCCTTTCAAATGTCAGACTCTGTGTTTTTTTAAAGTTCATTTATTCACATTTGTTTATTTTAAACTCGATTGCAATGTGTTCCTGTAGGGGGCAAGTTTTTTTTTTTTTTTTCCTCAATTTTTACATTTCAGTAAGTTTTTGTCTTATATATGTGTGTGAATAATATCAACATTGAAATATTGTTTTAGGAACAAGTATCAAGACACACCCTTAGAAACAGATAGAGTAAACTTATAGGAAATTCATTGATGTATTCATGTACAATTTAATATCATGTGTAGTCTTATTATTATGTGAATAAAACCATTATCTGCATGTTTGTTTGGGAACCAGTAACAACACACATCCTTTGAAGTTAAGATAGAAGAGCATATTTACTTTACACTGATTGATGTATTCGTTGATATTTCAATATCATGTGCTGTGTTATAGTTTTGTGAATGAAACCAACATTTAAATGTTCGTCTATGAACCAGTAACAAGACACACCATTTAAAGTTGAGCTGGAATACGGTATGTTTTAAAAATGAATGTTAACAGATTCATATTTTATTAAATAGCGTGCATTCTGATTTACATTTGATAGTAAAAGACGGCTGTAAATATTGTTCTTTGAACAAGTAACAAGACACACCACCTGGAGTTTACATATCAAACTGTGTGCATCCTAAAATTAATTTATTTAAACTTCTCAATGTCAAATTTGGTCAAACAAGTGCAATATCTTCCTCTAGGGGGCGGTAAACTGCACAATCTTTGTCATATTTCGAAGGCTCAATTGTTCCATTTCAATAACATTTGTTGAGCTATAGTTCTGTGAATAAAACCAACAGCTAAATGTTCTTTTATGTTTTTTGTAATTGTGTTTGATTGCTAAAAAACTATTGAAGATTTCCGAGGCTGAATTGTCAAACATCGAGCCAACTTTATATCAGTAATACATTCTTAGTAAATGAGTACAATTGTATAAAAAATGTCTGATCTAAAAAGCATTAGAACGTAGAACTAAACGCATATCACAGTTTATTTGTTTAAATCCTCATCGATATGTTGTAACGCATAAAGGCTCCAGCAGCGACGAGCTTGTGTTTAGGTCAGCTAGGGACCGTCTACAAAGTACACGTGAAAGGATAAAACCATTAATGGTTTCCCATCGGAATGTTTTATTTATTTTTTTTTTTTTTTGGTTTTTGTTTTGTTTTTTTGTAGTTAACAAAACAAGAGCAATTTGTGCACCAATGTCTTTGAAATATATAAAGACAAACACTTGCATTTAAATAAGAAATATTGTAAACAAGATATGTGATTGCGGTTATATATTATTACTATTAATAAATAACCTTGGATAACCTTGGATGGTAGCTCACCTAGGAGAAGGAAACTCTGATTCCAAACCTCCGCTGCCTTGCGGCATACCCTTTCATGGGAAGGCTAAGGGAGTAAACCCCGACAGAAAATCCGGAGCTGGAGTCCCCAAGGCGGCTTGACCTTGTTTTGTCAATACCGGCAACTCCTGCGGCGCAGCTGAAGCCAAGTTGCATCGACTTTGTCTTTCCCTTGGATCCTTCAGCTGCGAGGAGAGGGGGGGACTGCTGCATGGGCAACAGCTGGCCCTCCATATTACCCTGCCCAGGCTCTGTAGCTCCACTGGAGAGTCGACTCAACTCGGGAGGGGGGCAGATACCGGTTATAAGCTTGTCCGATTGGCGAAGGAAACGAGCGCCAGGGGCCTCCTTTGACGGTGGGAGAGGTCATCGCGCCTCATTGGACAGCTACCGCCCGCCTCAAGCTGGGCAGCCCCCAGCCAGTTAGGTGCTGTCCCGCCATGGCTTACCTGCCCCACTGGTGTGGGGATTAGAGAGGCATCTCTCAAAAAGTGGGCCATAAAACACTCGCACCAGGCAAGTCAAGAAATAAAATGAGAAAGAAGTCTCCAGCTCTTCATTTTGCTAGCTGGAATGTCAGGACTATGTGCTCCGGACTCACTACAGATCTTCAACAGATCGACGATGTAAGGAGGACTGCCGTCATCGATAGAGAACTGTCACGACTAAACGTCGACATTGCCGCTCTACAGGAGACCCGGCTGGCGGATAACGGCACCATCAGAGAAGTTAGCTACACCTTCTATTGGCAAGGGAAGCCTCTAGACCAACCAAGGCAGTACGGTGTTGGCTTTGCTGTGAACATGCTTGTCAGCTTCGTAGAGCCCCCCACAGCAGGCACAGAGAGATTACTCACTCTCCGGCTGTCAACGCCTTCTGGCCCAGTCAACATTCTTAGCGCGTACGCCCCAACCCTCTGCTCTACTGCCGAGGAGAAAGATAAGTTCTACCAGACCCTAGAGGAAGCAATATCTAGGATCCCTAGCACTGATGGCCTTTACCTTCTCGGAGATTTCAATGCAAGAGTAGGAGCTGACCATGAGGCTTAGCCCACCTGCCTCGGACGCTTTGGGAGGGGAAAGATAAATGAGAATGGCCAGAGACTGCTTGAGCTTTTGTGCCACCATGGACTGTGCGTGACCAACACCTTTTTCAAGTGCAAAGAGATCCACCAAATGTCTTGGAGGCACCCGCGCTCCCGCCGCTGGCACCAGCTTGACTTCGTCATTACTAGAAGAGCGGATATTGGCAGCGTCCTCCTTACCCGTAGTTACCACAGTGCAGACTGCGACACTGACCACGCCCTTGTGGCAAGCAAGGTGTGTAAAACGCCGAAGAGGTTGCACCATTTAAAGAAGAAGGGGCGTCTACGCATTAACGCCAGCTGTGTCAGCCATCTCGAGAAAAACCAGCAGTTTATCAGCAGGCTGGAAAATGCCCTCAGCAAGGGAGTGACAGTAGATGATACCATCGACTCCAAGTGGCTATGTCTCCGCGATGCCGTGTACAACACTGCCATTATCACCTAGGGGAAGAAAGAACGGAAAAATGCTGACTGGTACGAGGCCCATTGGGAGGAAATGGAACCTGTGACCGAGGCAAAGAGAAAAGCCTTTCTGGCTTACAAAGCAAAGCTCAGCCCTAGTACACTGCAAGCCCTACGGACTGCTAGGAATAAAGCCCAGCAGACCGCCCGCCACTGTGCCAACACCTACTGGCTGAGCCTCTGTAGCAGCATCCAGGCAGCTGCCGATATAGGCAATGCAAGAGGGATGTATGAGGGCATCAAGAAGGCTATAGGCCCAACCCCCTCCAAGACTGCCCCCCTAAAGTCCAAGACGGGTGAGATCATCACTGACCAAGAAAAGCAGATGCAGCGATGGACTGAGCATTATCTTGAGCTGTACTCGACGCTGAACACCGTTTAGACACAGCTCTCAACGCCATTCCAGACTTGCCAGTCATGGAGGAGCTAGATACCCCACCCACTGTGGAAGAGCTCAGTAAAGCCATTGACTGCCTTGCTTGTGGGAAAGCACCTGGGAACGATGGAATCCCTCCTGAGGTCCTGAAGAGCGGGAAACCAGCCTTGCTGCAACCACTTCACAATCTCCTCTGTCTTTGCTGGGAACAGGGTTACATCCCTCAGGACATGCGAGATGCCAAAATCATCACTCTGTATAAGAACAAAGGAGACCGGAGTGACTGCAACAACTACCGGGGCATCTCCCTTCTCAGCACCGTTGGCAAAGTGTTTGCTCGCGTTGCTCTAGCTCACCTGCAGGTCCTCGCCTCCCGTGTCTACCCAGAATCCCAGAGTGGTTTCAGGGTCGGCCGATCAACAGTGGACATGATCTTCTCATTACGCCAGCTGCAGGAGAAATGTCAGGAGCAGCAGATGCCACTATATATTGCCTTTATCGACCTTACAAAGGCGTTTGATTTGGTCAGTCGAAGTGGACTCTTTAGTTTGCTGCAGAAGATTGGCTGCCCCCAGCACCTGCTTGCAGTGGTCACTTCCTTCCATGATAACATGCATAGCACGGTTTGTTACAGTGGCGAAACCTCCAAGGCCTTCCAAGTTAGCAGCGGAGTAAAGCAGGGATGCGTCCTTGCGCCTACACTCTTTGGCATCTTCTTCTCCATGCTCCTCAAATATGCCTTTAAGGACTGCAGTGAGGGTGTTTACATACACACCAGGTCCGATGGCAAGCTCTATAACATAGCCCATCTCTGTGCCAAGACCAAAATCACAGAGGTACTTATTCGTGAGATGCTCTTTGCTGATGACGCAGCCTTAACATCACACACCGAAGACGGACTTCAGCAGCTTGTCACCTGCCTTTTCCATGCGTGCAAGGAATTTGGACTGACCATCAGCCTGAGGAAGACCAAAGTCATGGCCCAGGGCACAGAGACTCCTCCGAACATCGCCATTGACGGATACACCCTGGAGGGTGTCGAGAACTTTCCCTACCTCGGGTCCACTATATCCAGCTCGCTGTCCATCGACTCAGAGATCAGTAGCAGGATTGCTAAGGCTGCCACAGCCATGGCAAAACTGAACCAGCGAGTGTGGAACAATTCCAGCCTCACTGAGAAGACCAGACTGTGCGTCTACCAAGCCTGCATACTCAGCACTCTTCTCTATGGCAGCGAAACGTGGACCACCTATGCGAGGCACGAAAGGAAACTCAACAGCTTCCACATGAGGTGTTTGCGTCGCATACTGCAGATCAAGTGGCAGGATAGGGTCCCCAATACTGAAGTGTTGGAGCGAGCCAACATAAGCACTTTGCACTCAGGTGGCTCGGCCATGTCAAGAGAATGGACGCAGGCCGTATTCCCAAAGACCTCCTCTATGGTGAGCTGGTCGAAGGCCAAAGGTGAACAGGGCGCCCAAAACTGCGATTCAAAGACATCTGCAAGAAGGACATGAAGCAGTGCTCCATCGATTTCAACTCATGGGAAAGTCAAGCAGATGACCGCCCAGCCTGGAGGCATACAGTCAGGCAGGGTGCATTGTGCGCAGGCTGAGCGAAACAAGAATACCACTCAGAAAAGATTCAGGCGGAAGCAGCGGGAACAGCAGCTACAACAACAGCCATCCGCCTTCACCTGCACCAAGTGCGGCAGGAACTGCCACTCCCAAGTCGGGCTGCACAGCCACTCTCACTCTCAGTTGTGCAAGTAGACTCACAAGAAGCTATACCATCGTCTCCCAAGACGGACGGATGCCACACATTAATAAATAAATAAAATGAATAAAAGCAAAACTATATTAAATATCATTATCATTCCATAATCCAGTGGTTATGCAGTGGGATTATTCCAGCTCCTTGTGAGAACATTTTAATGTTCATTGTATTCACAGAACTATGACACCAAAAAATTGCTATTGAAATAAACCAATAAATAAATTAATTTAAAATAAATACATTTCTGTATCACCTTCATGGTGTCTGTCTTATTTATGTTTTTATAAGAACATTTTTATATTTGTTTTAGTCACATAACTATTTATGACACACAGTTTTATATCACAACTTTAAAGGCTGTGTCTTGTTACAGATTAGCAAACATTTTGGTGGTGGTTTTATCCACAGAATGTTATTGTTGTAATAATACTCAGAGAACATCATGTGTTCTGGTAATGTTTTCAGTGGCAAGTTTTATTTTAGTTCCCAGAATATTCTCATAAAAGGTAGAATAACATTCTCTAAAAACATCCTACAAATGTTTATTAATCACAACATTATCCTCTAACATTTTAAAAAATTTTAAGTGGGAACCTTCACATTGGATATTGGATGCAGACTCAAATGTTGCTCAGAAGTCAAATTTTTGGTCACAAGTAAAAACCCAAACTTTGTTTACAAAAGGTCTTATTGAGTTTAACAGAGGTTTAAATGTTGATGTCTATTTGAAAGTAATAGTTTGGTTTGATGTCACCATTATGGTGAGAAGTGTTTGCAGTGGTGACACGCTTCATGCTGCAGTGTACTCTGGCTGCATCATACAAAACTCATCCAGGGCTCCCAGAATGCATTGTGGCATGAAGCATGTCACCATTGTTGAGATTCATATACTGATTCTTAATGTTTGTGTGTGTCGAAGCATTCAGGAGCTTAAAATGATTCATGAACTGTGTGGTGTAACAATACAGTTTTTCCAATGGATGTTCTTTTAATATATAATATAATTTTAACAACAGAGATTAAACTCTAGATGTGATCAGATCAGTACATGATGATATTGTTATCATCAGCAAGTAGTCAGCACCATCTGATTACATTTTCTCTTGCTGTTTTTACCACAACAAACACAGTTACAGCCACCAAGACAGAAAAATAAGTCAAATTGCCCAACTAAAGCAAACACTTTTCACCATAATGGTAACATCAAACCAAACCATTGCTTTCAATCAACATCTAAACCTCTGTTAATTTCAATAAACTTGTGTAAATATATGACAGAAATAAAGCCAATCTGGTTTCTAATAATTGAAGCTGGTAATGCTGTTTTTGGAGTTATTTAATGACGCTGGAGCTTGACATCAAACAAAGGTTGAGTTTTCACTTTCAACCAAAATGTGACAAAATCTGAGCAATGTAAGTCCACATCTAGTGTGATGGGAATCTTTATTACAATGTTAGAGGATAATGTTCTAACAATGTTATCAATAAACATTTGTGGAATGTTTTTAGGGAATGTGATCTTACCTTTTAGGAGAATATTATGGGAACTAAAATAAAACTTGAAAACATTTCCAGAATATAAAACATTTCTAGCTGGGACATACTATTAAATATGAAGCAATACATAATTTTGTTTAAAATAAATACAATCTTTTATCCCCGCTTCAAAGTCTGTGTCTTGTCACAGATTTCATAAAGAACATTTTGCAGTAGTTTTCATTGTCAAAAGTGATGCAGAAGTCATGCTATTGTTATTTATAGTGCCCCTATTATGCGTTTTCAAATATGTCCTTTCATGCAGTGTGTCATGTAGCTGTATGTGAACATAAACTATCTGCAAAGTTGTGAAGCCGACAGTGCACGATAAATAAAGTTATTGTCTATCAAAAAAAGGAGTCGACTCACATTTGCCTAAACGAGTCGTCAGGATTTCAAATCTTCTTCTGTTACGGCCACACATCACGAAATAACAGATTTGCATAATGTCCGCCCACGTTCTATGTCGCGAACAACTTGCCCGCCCAAAACAGTCAAATCTCCATGGCGTTTAGGTCACATGGAAATTTACACGTACATTATACGGAAGACACTGTATCATACGCTGAGAATAAAACCGTTTTATATTCAATTCCAAAAGATGATGAATCTACAAAGATTGTGTTTTTGGTGATCGTTCAAAATATGTAGTTGTGTATGTTATGTTGTGTAACAACCCTGCACATGTCTTTCTAACCGGCTAAATCACGCTTGTGTAGTTCTGCTGTTCAGCTGTGGACCCACTGTAGTCTGACAATTTGTGATTGATGCAGCTTGACTGTCTGTCTGTCTCATTAGTTTAAGTAAGGATGGGGTACGAAGCGGCTTTCACACCGAATGCAGAAAGCATTGTGCTATGAAACCCACTCGTTTCAATGCCTTCCGCCCTGCGAGGACGGCTTGTTTCGGCCTCGACCAAAGCGGACGCGCCATGGAAAAAGTTCAAATAAGTTGTTCAAATAAACTTTTGCCGCTGCACTCCGAAGGGCTGAACTGAACCCAGCGACCAGCGCAGCACTTTCCGCGTTCGGTGTGAAAACCGCTTAATGCATTATACAATGTTGACGTTTACAACATAGAGGTGTGCCTGGTTCGGTTATAAAAGCAAATTGCGAGCACTTTCCACGGTAGACCGTGTTAACTTGTTGATCAGCCGTTTCATCGTCAGACTCTGGCTGGAATTGTTATGGTAAAATCGATGCCATCTTTTGTATGTATTGACAAGTATCCAGGGCTGTCAGTCAGTTATGGCAATGGGGGTTTCGTTCTCCGACACGCTGTACGCGGTAAACCAATCATAAAGGCCTGTGCCATCTGACCAATCACAGCAGTGAGGGCTCACAGAAAGGAGGGGTTTAGAGAGACTGATTCTTCAAACTGCTTCGTACGAGTCATTTATGAATCATTTAGAAATGGGGTAAATTTAAATCTATTTTTGGAGAAAACTGAAGTGTTTTTTGACCTTGCGTACATGTAAACCTGTTTTGGGAGTCTATTAAAACAATATTAGCAACCTTTAAAATGGCATAATAGGGGCACTTTAAAAAATAGCTTGCAGAGCCTTCCAAAGAGTGTCCTGTATTACTGCCCCCTAGAGGAACATACTGCTGTTTTGACTGAGTTTGACATTCAAACTATTTTATAAATTAATTTAATTGCATGCAGTTTTCCATCACAACTTCAAAAGCTGTGTCTTATTACTGGTTTCTAGAAGAATATTTTAATGTTGGTTTTAGTCACAGAATTATAAGTGAACACATGCAAATGAAACTGAATTTCCAATTCAATACATCAATTAGACAAAAAAAATAAAAGAGCACAAAAGGGTTTAAAGGGTCTGTTTTGTTTCTTAAAAAACACTTTTTTTCTGTTCGAAAAAAAAGGACATATATAGTATATTATTTTATTGATACATAATACATAAATTATCATATATAGTATGGAACAATACAAATGACAGTGTAGCAAAATACAATGTATTTTTCTCCAAATAACCATTCATTGGGCTTCAGTGTCTGAAAGGTACTGTGATGAAGCAGGTACTTTCTTTTGGTTCCTGCAGAATGGCTACTATTAGCTCTGTTGATTTACTCGTCCACAACATGTCAACTACTTCATAAGAGAGATTTAAAGCATGTCTTTTAAGACAAAATTCTAATATATGTTTCAAATAGCATGGTGATAATCCCTGGACAAAAGTATGGATTGTTATATTCAGAGATGTCATGTATTGCCTGCTCTTTATCCTCTTCCAACACCCTCTGAAAATAAGAGGAGAAGAAGCGTGAACTGCCCATGATAGTGTTTGCATGTTTTTTCTTCCAAGTCCCACTCTTTGTTTTCTGCCGGTTCTGTTGCTTCTTCAGTCGGTTTGTCATTTGATTTTGTGATTGGGGAACCCATAGCACAAACACTTTCTTGAACACTTTTTGTGTATTGAGCTGTTGTGAGAACAACACACAACAACCTAAAGACCTGTGTGGCCTCAGGCATAGTGCTTGCATTCTGCAATCTGGCAAAGCAAAATGTGGCAAACTCTACCAGACCCTTATCATCTGTTTGCCTGAGCATTGCCTGATGAACAGCTTTTAAAACACTGGCAGAGCAAATGTGCAGAACAGTGAATCCTTTTGGTTCCTCAAGCAAATGTTGCCCCTGACAAATGGCATATGCTCTGTCAAGATATGAGAGCACATTCTCTTTGTTAAATGCAAGAAAAACACTTCGCATTAACGCCCAGCTGCAGCGGTTTCAACTTGGTGGATTTGTGTATACTGTATCTTGATAAATGTAGTGTATTGAGTGTATCATGAGCCAGAAAGTAATGGGGGGCACTGAATGTTCATTTGATAGCATTTGAGAGATTGGGAATGGTGGTGCATCCCGCCCCCCTCCTTGGAGCATAAGGGAGTAGTACAGCATATTTTTCTGTTGATTAGGAATTTTTCCCCCACAGGGGGAAACCAGTCCCCCTGTGGTGTCAAGATAGAGGGTGACAGGGGACTTATTTCTTAAGTGTTCAACAAGTATGCTGATCGCCATTTTGATAAATAAATGGATGCCAAAAGGGTCCATACTGAAATTTTGGACATAGACAGGTATTCTGTAATACATTGTATCACAGTGTCTTAAAGTTGTCTGCGTGATGTGCACATCAATCTTACCTCTGATCTTATTGCTTTTAAGGAAATTTTCGTCGAGACAGCTGGTCATTTTTCTAGCCAACAGCTCTTCTGGGGGTGTTGAACTTTGCCTTGTAAAAATACTGACTGAAAAAGAGGCAAAATTGCACGATAGTAAATTGTCGAAAATTATTTCGTGTTTTTCCCCATTCTCCCGTTTCCCAGGAGTTATTCTCTAGTTCCACAGTGTCTGTTCCATTGAGAGGTTCCATGTCTTTAGAGTCATGGTCTGATTCCACAGTGTCTCTTGCGTGAAGTGGTTCCATGTCCTCAGAATCCACCATTTTCTGTATGTCTCCTTTCTCACACACTGTTGCCTGTGGGAATGCAAATTAAATAATCACTACCTGCTTCATTTATAACATACAGTCATACTTTTCTAACAGCTATTTCACTTGACTGCACCAATAAGAGTACTCATTAATGAACATACATTAACCAGCAGTTGTCCCTGTATTTATGGAAACAATTTGCAAAGCTTTTAAGAAATGTTTTGTGCTGACCAAAGCTACATTTATTTAATAAAATACAGTAATGGTGTAAGGTATTATTTAAATTTAAAATAAATGTTTTGCACTTTATTTATGTAATTTATTTCTCTGATGCCAAAGCTGAATGTTCAGCATCATTACTCCAGTCTTCAATATAACATGATCCTTCAGAAATCATCATCACATGCTGATAATGTAACGTCTAGGTTATGATTAGATTTAAATGTAATATAGTGAAGGTGGCAGCTGAGGGGTTATAGGATTGTTCACACAAAAATGAAATTTTTCATCATTTACTCACCCTCAAGTTGTTCCAAACCTGTATGATATTTTTCCGTTGCACTGAACACTAAGATATTTGGAATAATGTTAATATACAATCTGACTTTGGGTCACATTCACTTCCATAAGCTGTGTCCCAAAGTGGAGTGCACGCACTTCGAAGTGCATGGACTTCGAAGGCCACACCTCCGAAGTGCATGAGACGCTCCACCAGGTGTTCCCGATTACCGCTCCTGTCGCATAGTAACGGTGCGAGAGGGGTGCTGCCTGACAGGTTTAGACGTTTAAGTTATGGAGCCAGCATTGGTCATATTTGTTTTTATTTTTTATGTTTTACTGGAGGAGATGGTGGGGATGTACCTCAGACTTGGCCAAGAGCATGGCCGGTGAATTATATTGTTTTGCTGCATCCTTGCCGGATTACAATTTTAAATGCATTCATTGCGTTTGAACCGACTTGAATAAAGTAAAGATACATATGAAAAAAAATACAAAACCATACACACAGAAATATATAGCAGTTCAAATACTGACTGATATGTCACCAAGGTGTGATTTTATAATAGTTTATTGTCTTGATGGTGAACATATTTGGAAACCCTGATTTTAGGCAGTTAAGTAACCATAAAAATAAAACTGTGAATAAATAAAAACAAATTATGCATTGTTCATCTCAGTGTTCAGCGGCAGCAGAGTGTTTGACATGTCTTGTTCCACTGTCCACCGCATTGTCCACCGAGTCGCTGAGGAGTTGGTGTCCATTCGCCACCAAGAGATTCACCTCCCCAAAGACCCCAGAACACATGGAGGCAGCGCTGGACTTAAAATTGATGTTGTTTTTCTAATGTTAAACCTAAGTTATTTTGTAAATAGTTGTAAAAAGTATTTTCAGTAACGTATAGAACAATTTTGTTTTAATGTGAAAAAAAAATATTTACAGGACAAAAAATAAAATAAACGTATAGAAGAGTGTTGTGAAAAAATTATAAGCTGCATTACAGAAATTTACACATTGTACATAATTAGTTCTCTTTTATTAACACGTGAATATACAAAAATTCAAAATGTACAAAAATTATTCATTTCATTCTTAACTTACAAAAATAAGACAGAAATTAGGTTGTTTCATTGACAAACTGACAAAAAAAATATTACCAATTTGTGACACTTGCAATCCTAAATCAGAGCAAATAAACCATGCCTTGTTAACAACAACAGCACAATGAATTTCAGCGGAAAAAACAAATAGTCTATTAACTTGCTTATTTTGTATTTTTGAAGTATTTCCCCAGCAGGCTCACTTTCTCTAAAATAGTTCTACAACAAGAGAAAATGGAAACACTTATAATATATAGAAAGGTTTGCAATCTTAACATTAGAAAACATGACACAGCAGGACATGCATACAAAATACTAAAGTGCTAAAGTTGTTTACTTACATTTCAATGTGAATTCCCCAACAGAACTCTCACCCGTCATGTTCTTTGAATATAAATTCCATCGTCATCTGTGCGCAAGTGATGCTGGGATATGGTAGGGTGCGAAGTGTCCATCAGATGTACACTTCATTTTTCTGGGAATCAGAGACCGCATTTGAAGTCGCTTTCGATTTACGGCAGCATTCGTCGCGCCGCAGTGACGCATTCGACCTTGGAATGCACACTTCGGAGGGTGCATTCTGAATTGGGACAGCTTACGTCGTGACGCTGTGATGCAATCACCGTTCAAATTCGCACTTCGGAGTCCACGCACTTCAGTTTGGGACAGCCTTCGGCGCGCCGCTGTGACGCATTCGCACTTAAAATACGCACTTCGGAGTCTGCGCACTCCACTTTGGGACACAGCTATAGTATTGTTATTTTTTCTTCTTACTATGGAAGCAAATGGGAACCAAGGTCTGCTCGTTTACAAACCTCCTTCATTCTCTAAAGAAATGTATACAGGTTTGGAACAACTGGAAAGTGAGTAAATGATGACAGAATTTTAATTTTAGCTAATGTTACCTCTTTAAGTGCTTTTATAATAGTTTTTCCACTGTTTTTACCTAAACAACATCCTCAAAATGATGCAGTTAAAATGTTACACAAAAAAAAAAACAGTATTAATTTAACTGGACTGGAGTATTAATTTAATTTAGTGATGATTGGCCATTGAAGACAACTATCTCAACTAGTGCTGGGTATCGAGTTTGATACTTTTTAGGCACCGACCGAAATGCCCCAATACCACTGAGGATCGAAAAACTTTTACTTGTGAAAACATGATCATGGGCGCGCTTTGCTCATGAGCCGTGTGCTTTCATGTGAAGCCGCGGCTCACCTCGACTGCTTCCCGCTCCGGTCCTTCTACTTCCGGGTACGAGGCCGTTGCGATGTGCTTCAATGGGGAGCATTAGGAAGCGAAGAAGGTTCCGCCGGGTGAAAACCCCGCAAAACCTCTTGCTGTTCGCGTCCCTCAATCAAGCTTCCGGATGAGTTTGTTAGTCTGTCTCAGTACAGCTGACTTTCTTATTCGAAAATGGTCAACGGCAGCATCGCTAGGAGGGCGTAAGCTGTTTAAAGCTGAAGCTTCAGCTGAGCAAACCTCTGCGGGGGGCAGATTCTCAGTTTGAGGCGGACTCTAAAATGTCGGCCATGCCTGAAACGGGCAGCCAAGGAGAGGCTGATTAATAGACATCTGGGTAACAAGCTGTACGGTCGTTTCCAGTGCCTGTTTCCCAGAAGTGCACGAGAAGTTAATAAAATCGCGGAAAGCTATGGGGGTCCAGCGAGGGGGTTTCAGAGGTTCCCCAGGCGGAGAGGGTAATTGTGGTGTACTCCCCGCAAGACGCCGCTTGACGGGTTCCTCCCATGGCTCCCGTCCAGGGCCTGTAAGTTCTTTCCGGGCAAGGCTTACACGGCTTCTGGACAAGCTGCGTCCACCCTACATGCCACAGCCATCCTGTGGGCGTTCAGGCCGAGGCGTTGTGAGATCTGTATGAGGGTGGTTCCAACCTAGAGCTACAGGAACTGCATATAATGACGATTATGCTCTTTGAGCTATGAAGTTGTGGCGCAGGCTCTGGGAAGGGCGATGTCCACTTTGTTGGTCCAGGAGTGCCACCTGTGGCTTAACCTGTCAGAAATGCGGGAAACTGGAAGTCCGCTTCTTGAACCCCCATTTTCCAGGTCGATCCTTCCAGCGACACTGTGATAGAATTTGCATACCAGTTCTTCACGGTAGTAAAAAAAAAAAAAAAAAAAAAAAGGCAGACAGAGGCCATCATGTATCCGGCCTCAGCCGTGGGTCGGGCTCCGGCCCTGTACCCCTGACTACCCAAAAAAAAGAAATAAATAAACTGTCTGCTCGTCGCCACGGACGGCCCCCTGCAGAACTCCTGAGGCCTCACAACAGCCGGGCCTCTGGCCAGACCCGCCCAACAGTTAAAGTTCTTGCAGGAAGGTGGCAACATCAGCTCGTCAGTAGGCTTTCTAGAACCCTCGTTAGGCTTTTAGTTTTTCCTCAGACGAGCAACCCAGAGAAGGCGGGCTAACTGACCTACCCAGATCCACTCTCGACCCGGGGAATGAGAGATGGATTCAGCACAACCCATTCCGACCATCTGTCTTCCCGCAGACAGTCACTGCCTGGTCAGTAAAAGGGTCCCCCTCTCTCGGTTATCTAGCAGCGGAGGCCCTTCATGTGATGGCTAGATGCTGAGTCTGCAGACCAGGATGTGTTGGGCACTTCCTGGTTCTCTGCATGTTGGCAAAGACACTCTTTCATCTCCAAGTACGGCACCTTTTGCTCTATTCAGCCACAACATCCTCACTCCAGGTACGTCAGGTGTAGTTCCTCTGAGACTAGCAGAGTCCCGAGATGTTGGATGAGAGGTTCCCCCTGTAGCAGGTTCGCTCCGAGGTGAGTGGAGGCTCCACCCTCAGACGGTCAGGCTGTTTTGGAATCAATTCGGCTAGGCACAGGTAGATCTGTTGCCTCACCAGAATCGACTCATTGCCAGTGGTGGTACAGCCTGACCGAGGATTCCCTTGGTTCAGATCCATTGGTTAGCTGACCGTGTGGCTTATTCCCCAGTGAGCCTTATTGCACAGACATGGTGCAATGTCGGGAAGGACTCAGAACAGATTCTCCTGGTAGCCCTGTTCGGCCCAACGAAACTTGGTTCTCAGAGCTCCTACCATCGTTTCCTTCCTGATACATCTCCCTGAGAAGGAACCTCCTTCCTCAGGGGAAGGGCACAATCTGGCACCCACGCCCAGATCTCTGGAACTTCCTTCTATGGTCCCAGGAAGCCTCCAGAAACCTTCCACCCGCAGTGGTAAGCACCTTATACAGGAATGAGCCCCCTCCACCAGGCGGTGACATGTCCTGGAAATGGCGCAGGCGTTCTTCCTAAGGGTAGAACCCACAGAGTTGCGGCATCAAATCTGTATTCTTTCATTTTCCATTTTTCTGCGCTTATATTTTTGGCCAAAATATGGCCAAATGCATTGCAAGCCTGTGAAGAGTTTTGCAAGTGAAACAAACTGTATTAAGAACACAGAAATAAATGGATACGCAAGAAAGGGAATAAATGTGTGCATGAAAATAAACTGTTGCAAATAAAAACGACTTCTTGTGTATGTAGGGTTAGCTTCCCGAAATAACCCAAAATGTACATTATACTTGCGCACACTTCTGGCACGATTGTCTTATTCACTCGAGTTTTGCAAGGGTGAGGGGGAAGGCAGGATTACCTTCTCCTAGCCAATCAAGGTTTTCAGACTGTCGATGTATCCTTTTCAAATTGGTTCAGTTAATACGCCAGGTGCCAGAAGACATATTTAACTTAATTTGGCTCAGCATTGTCCTCGCTGCTGCAATGGTACTCTCAGTGCTTAAAGTGGAAAAAAAGGGCCAGTACAACATTCATTATAAAACACTCCTGCTTTTAAGCCAAATACACACTGAAAATAATAATTTCCTGGCATCTGGATGCAAGTCACTATTCTCTGCATTAGCACTGTTTTGAACTTACTGTTTGAATGCTTTTACTGACTGGATCCTTGGACTTTCCAGGAGTTTACGGGTTTAAAATTATGTGATCACAAAAACCTGCTTCTTTTCTTTTTTTAAGGTATTGTTTTCGTTTTAATGTACAGATTCAAGAGCCCCATCTCATGAAAATGTGTATCAGTAGCACGATTTTCTGTTTCTATTTGGCGTGCTATTCATACCCTAAAATTGACTTTGGTGTACATATGATATGCATGTGTTTGATGTGCATACAATATGCAGTTTTTGCATGCATATCCTACCTATTGCTTATCATACAACAAAGTCAATTTCTGCATATAAATAGTAGGCTACATCAAACAGAACCAGAAAATTGTGCTATTGATATGCACTTTCATGAGATCGGGTGACAACACCTGAGGTAGATGTTTAAATTTGCATTGTATCTGTTTCCCGTCTTCAAAAATAACAAACACAAAACGAGCAGAGATGGCAAAAGTACACACATCCTTTACTCAAGCAGAAGTACATATATGTTTAAAAATACTCTGGTAAAAGTAGAAGTACTGACTACACTTTTTTACTTAAGTTTGAGTAAAGAAGTATAGGCTCAGACATATACTTAAGTAAAAAGTACCCATTATACTACCTGTTTTAGCTCACACTGGTAACTGGACCTCATATCGTATTGACACATTAATAGGAAATAACTTAGATATAAAATGTGTTAGCTCATGAATGTATCAAGGCTAAACAACCACAATGTGGAACAGGGCCAGACTGGGACAAAATTTCAGGCCAGGAAATTTCACACTCATCCAGGCCATCCCATACACCCACAACAAATTCAGAAAAAATGGACAACCCTATTTTTTTGTATGGCCATCACATTTAAATAAATGTTTAAAACCATTCAAATGAAGAAAAAGGCTCTCTCTTGAACTGCACCTTCACTTCCATTTTCCTTTTCAGTCTCTTCATTTTCCATGATATCTCTCTGCATCTTACTTGGTGTGTTTTTGCCTTTTTTTTTTTTTTTGACTAATTTTCTTGTACCTGTCACTTTTCCCATCAGCCATTTACTGTTATGAGCAGAACTGTCTCCACCTTGTTGCAAAACAACCACCCCCTTATATTCTATTTGCAGTAACAATTTTATTTAAGTTCAATTTAAAGTATCACATTATGACCAGGTGTTGTTGTTTTATCTTAAAATGGCTTAAATACTATAGATTTATTTATTTATATTTACTAAATTGCCTAAATGTCACAATTAGTACAATAATGATTACATCATGACAATATCTTTACAGAAAAATCCTAATACTGAACATGTTATTGCATTATCATGAGTCATATTTGTCTTTTACCAAAATTAACCATGGTTTATTACAGTAAAAGTATAGTAACATTTTTTTTTTTTTTTGGTGGATTGATTACAATCTGTTTTAACCAACCATAGTTTTACTACACATCTCATAGTTAGACTATGGTTAGTGTAGCAAAACCATGGTTCATTTGTGGTTACCATGGTTTCCCATATGGCAAAAAATATATATATATTTTGTGGCCAAAATATTTGAAATATATGCTAAATATATGTTGTAAACAGTGAAGCTCAATAAAATATATTTTTGAAATAGTAAATATATTTTGCATCAACAAAAATATATTTCTAAATGTATTTCTGTGCCAAAAAAAAGGCATTTTTTGGACTGAAATATACAGAGGTCAAAATATATATTTTTAAATACTTTTTTAAAAATATATTTATATGTGGCTAAAAATATATTGGTAGAAATATATTTACCTAAATATATTTGAGCAAATATATTTTTTGGCCATTATTTGTATATTTTGAAATATATTTGAATTTTTTTTTTTTTTTTTTTTTTGCTGTATGGGTTTACTATAGTAACCATGCATTTTGATTTTAATTTTTGTAAGGGTTGTGTTGTTATCTGCCCTATAGCTCCCTATGAACGCATTACAAAACTGTTTTATAAAATTTGTTTGCTAAATTACTACTGCAACTTTACAGTAGATAATGATGTCCTTTAGCACAGAGTATTTTGAGTGATAATAATAATTTAGTTTAGTTTCGTTTATAGCACAGCTGTAGTTTTGTCTTTGTTTACTTAGTTAAGCAGTAAACTGCTAGCAACTCCTCGCAGCCTGTTTACAGGTGAAACTAACCTGCACTTGAAGTCCTGAACATTTCAGTAGTTTTGCCTCTATGATCCACACTGGCGCTTCCACTCCATTCTCGAGTCACTTGAAATGATTACTCTGATAAAAACCGTTTGGCGGAGCGCAAGCGAGCAGACTCGCGTTGCCAGTCAAGACTAACCGATCCATGATTTGTTATCGAATGGTGATCCACCAAATGCTGATTAAAACTAAAGTAACGAGCCTGGTTTGAAAACGTAATAAGTAGAAAGTACAGATATTTGTGTAAAAATGTAAGGAGTAAAAGTAAAAAGTAGTCAGAGAAATAAATAGTGAAGTAAAGTACTGATACCAGAAAAATCTACTTAAGTACAATAACGAAGTATTTGTACTTTGTGATTATCTTTACATATTTTTTTTTTATTCTGAACATGTTATTGCTTTATCATGGGTCATATTTTTCTCTTATTAAAATTAACCAAGTTTTTTTGGCAGATTTATTACAATCTGTTTTAATTCACAACCATAGCTTTATTTCATGGTTAGACTATGGTTAGTGTAGCAAAACCATGGTTAATTTGTTGTTACCATGGTTTAATTATAGTAACCATGATTTTTGGTTTTAATTTTCATAAGGGTTGTGTTCTGCTCTAGCTCCCTCTAAACGTATTATGAAACTATCTTTTATAACATTTGTTAACTTTAAAGGAAAAAATAATAATAATGTCCTTTTGCATATTTTGAGTGATTGTAATTTAGTTTAGTTTAGTTTAGTTTACAGTATTATCCTCTGGCTGCTACTGCTAGGAGTTGCTAGCACTTAACTAAGTAAACAAAGACAAAACTACAGTAGCCTATTTACAGAAGAAACTGACCTGCACTTGAATTCCTGCTCGTCAATAATTTTGCCTCTCAGATCCATTCCATTCTTGAGTCTCTCGCATTGATTACTCTGATAGAAACCGTTTAGCGCGTGCGAGCCGAAGCTCGTTGTCAGTACAGACTAACCGATTCATGATTTAAGGCCCTTTCACACGGGACGCAGCGAGCGGTGAAATCGCCGCGCGGCTGCTGCCTTCTCTTGTAGTGGAAGCATTTTGTGCCGTTGAAGCCCCGTTCACACTACACGCGACACGCAGCGACAAAGCGACGCGATCCCATTCATTTCACTGGAGAACTGGCGATTTCCAGCGACAAGAGCGACAGCGGCCGTCAGCGACCGTTGGGGGCGTGTCCAGCGACGCGACAAAGTTCAGAATCTCTCAACTTTATGCAAATGAAGAGCGACTTTCGGGAGCAACAGCCAATAGGAAAGAAGACGATAGTGCTCATGTGATCATTCTCCTTTCAGCTCCAGCAGTGATGGAGGAGAAGTTAATTCTTGCCGTTAGCAATTGTCCTGTTTTATATGACATGTGCCCACATACAGGGACATAAATTTAAAAAATGAGGCATGGAAAGGGGTGTCCGATATCGTGGGATTCCAAGTAGGTTTTTAATCAACTAATAGGATGTAAAATTAGATATTACCTCTTAAAAAATCGTAATATTAACTGCATTAAAATGAATTGTAACCTGCTTGTCTTTGTTTCTAAAGTTGCTTTGGATAAAAACATCTGCTAAATGATTAAATGTAAATGTAATGTAATGTAAATGTAATTGTATAGAAACACTATGGTTTACACTCTATACTCACATACACAATGTATAAAATGTATTTAATTGTTATGTATCTGTTACGAGGAGTGATTGACGAGAGGCGAGCGGATCCATATGCGAGCTTTTATTGAAATTGCGAGACAAAGACATGGTCGTACAGGCAGGGTCGAGACGGGAGCAGACAGGAATATCACAGGCAGTCGGAGAGAGCAATCCAATAAACGAGAGCGATAGTCAAAAAGGCAGGCGGCTAGACAGTCCAAACGAGATAACCAGGCGAGAGAACTAAACCAGGAACCAGGAACGAGGAAACTAGGAAACGCTAACAATTACAACAATAGGATAATTCAACCAACCGTGAAGTGCACTGAGGAGGAGCGGGGTTTTTATAGGACGCCTGATTGGTCACGGGGACTGACGCAATCAGAGCGGTGGAGGATGGGAGATGCAGTCCGAGATGCATAGTGACAGTCAGAGTGTGTAAGTGATGTGAGAGTGACATCTGGTGGTTAGTGGACAATGGGACACAGACCAGATTCGTGACATAGCCCCCCCCCAAGGAGCAGCTTCCAGACGCTCCAACAGAGTAACAGTCCAGGGGAGCGGTGGGGCGGGAGCGAGACAGGGCGAGGGCTGGAGGACCAGGTCCCTGCGGAGGACCCGGTGATTGAGGCAGGACCGGCAGTACAAAGGCTCTCCAGGACGGAGCCGGGGGCGGAGCATGAGGCACAGGCGTACTCCAGGGCGGAGCTGAAGGTAGAGCAGTCCTCCGGGGCGGCACTGGAGGCGGAGCAGGACTCCTCTACGGCGGAACCGGAGGTGGAGCAGGATTCCTCCAGGGCGGAACTGGAGGCGGAGCAGGACTCCTCCAGGGCGGAACTGGAGGCGGAGCAGGACTCCTCCAGGGCGGAACTGGAGGCGGAGCAGGAGGCAGAGCAGGAGGCGCAGGAGCCCTCCAGGGCGGAGCCGGAGGCAGAGCAGGAGGCGCAGGAGCCCTCCAGGGCGGAGCCGGAGGCAGAGCAGGGGGCGCAGGAGCCCTCCAGGGCGGAGCCGGAGGCAGAGCAGGGGGCGCAGGAGCCCTCCAGGGTGGAACCGGAGGCGGGACGGTCCTCCAGGGCGGAACAGGAGTCTGCGTCATGGTCTGGGACCTGGGGAAAGCAGGGACAGAGGAGGCAGACAGAGTAGGGGAGAGAGGCGCAGCAGCCCTCCGGGGCGGAACAGGAGGCGGAGCAGGAGGTACCGCAGCCCTCCGGGGCCGGAACAGGAGGCGGAGCAGCCCTCCGGGGCGGAACAGGAGGCGGAGCAGCCCTCCGGGGCGGAACAGGAGGCGGAGCAGCCCTCCGGGGCGGAACAGGAGGCTGCGTCTTAGACGGGGACCTGGGGAGAACAGTGACAGAGGATGAAGACAGGAAAAAGGGAGAAGCAGAGAGTTTAGCAGTTAACGCCCCCTCCATAAGAGGTTCTACGGCCGACGCTGACACCTCTGGAGGCATTGGCGCAGCTTCTCCGACGGGGAAGGCCTCTGGGACGGACTCGAGACCAGACGGGACCTCTGGAGCAGACTTGAGATCAGTCGGGAGCTCTGGAGCAGGCTTGTGACCAGGCGGGAGCTGGGATGGAGCAGACTTGAGACCAGACGGGGCCTCTGGAGCTGCCTTGAGACCAGGTGGGACCTCTGGAGCAGGAGACCGCGTTATGGCCTGGGACCTGAGAAAAGCAGAGACAGAGGAGGCTGACAGAACGAGGGGAGAAGCAGAGAGGTTATAGGGGGATGCCGCCTCCATGGGAGGATCTACAGCCAAGGCTGACACCTCAGGAGGCATTGGCATGGCTTCTCCAAGTGAGGGGAGCTCTGGAGCCGACTTGTGACCAGACGAGAGCTCTGCAGCAGGCTTGAGATCAGAGAGGGGCTCTGGAGCAGACTGGTGAACAGACGTGGCCTCAGGGGTACAGTGTGCAGCCCACACACACCAGATGGCAACCGCCATTATAGGAAGAGCAGCAGCGGGAGGTTGTGGTGGATCCAGTACACCGCCCATCATGATAGGCCGTGATCGTGGGATATCAGACGAGGCATGGCACGGCTCTGCGCAGTCAAACGAAACAAGGCGAGGCTCTGGGCCGTTAGGCGGAACGAGACTTGACTCTGGGCCGTCAGGCGGGACGAGACTTGACTCTGGGCCGTCAGGCGGGACGAGACTTGACTCTGGGCCGTCAGGCGGGACGAGACTGGACCCTGGGCCGTCAGGCGGGACGAGACTGGACCCTGGGGCAGCAGCAACAACTTTGTTTGGCTCATGAAGATCAGCTGTGGTCTGACTTGGTTCTTGGAGATTGGCTGTGACTTGACTCGATTCGTGAAGACAGTAGTGAACTGCTTTGACTCATGGAGACCAGCGGTGACTTGACTTGGCTCATGGAGATCAGCAGTGACTTGACTTGGCTCATGGAGATCAGCAGTGACTTGACCTGACACGTGAAGACCAGCAGTGACTTGAACTGGCTTGAGAAGATCATTGACTTCACTTGACTCTGGAACCACGGCTGTTACCTTGCTTGACTCAGGAATGACCGCCTTGATATTGCTGGACTTGGAAGCCTGATTGGACTTGGAAGCCTGACTGGACTTGGAAGCCTGACTGGACTTGGAAGCCTGACTGGACTTGGCAGTTACAGCTGTAGCCTGACCTGACTCTGGAGCAGTGGCTGAAGCTTGACTTGGCTCAGGAATAACAGCAGCGGCTTGACTTGGCTCATGAGGATCTGCTATTACCTGGCTTGGCTCATGGAGATCCGCTGTAACGGGATTTGACTCAGGAACAACATGGCTTGACTCAGGAACAACAGCTGTAGCATGACTTGACTCAGGAACAACATGGCTTGACTCAGGAACAGCAGCTGTAGCATGACTTGACTCAGGAACAACATGGCTTGACTCAGGAACAACAGCTGTAACGTGACTTGACTCAGGAACAACATGGCTTGACTCGGGAACAACAGCTGTAGCGTGACTTGACTCGTGGGGGACAGCTGCGACTTGGCTTGACTCATGGAGAACGACTGCTTTGGCTTGACTTGACTCTGTGTCTTGACTTGACTCAGGGGTAGCCGCCGCGACAAGGAGCGCCACTTTAGCTGCCCGTACTGTCATTAGGGGTGTGTCCAGCACGTGGGCCATCATGACCACAGGTGGCGTCCGGGCGCTGACCACAGGTTCTGGAATGGCAGCCATATTGTGGAGCGGCTTGGAGACGGCGGCCATTTTGTGCAGTGGCTCTGGCGTGGCAGCCATCTCGTGCAGTGGCTCTGGCGTGGTAGCCATCTTGTGCAGTGGCTCTGGCGTGGCTGTAATTTGACTTGAGACAGAAGCGACAGCTGTAATTTGACCTGACACAAGAACTACAGTTCTGGCTTGATTTGAAACAGGAAAAACTGTTTTAGCTTGACTTGCCTTAGGAAGAGCAGCTCTGACCTGACTTGATGCAGGAAACACAGCCCCAGCTTGACTTGACACAGGAACAGCAGCAGTAAACTTGCTTGACTCAGGAAATACAGCTGCAGCTTGACCTGACTTGAAAACTTGACTTGACTCAGGAAAGACAGCTGCAACTTGGCTTGACTTGGAAACTTGACTTGACTCGAGAGACGCAGCTGCAACCTTATATGGCTCTGATACGGCAGCTGTGACGTGACGAAGCTCTGTTTTCACCGCCATCTTGTGAACGGGCTCCGCCGTCGCCGCCATCTTGTGAGCGCACACCGCCGCCGCCGCCATCTTGCAAACGGGCACCGCAGTCGCCGCCATTTTGTGAGCGCGCGCCGACGCTGCCGCCATCTTGTGATCGGGCACCGCAGTCGCCGCCATTTTGTCTGCGCACACCGGCGCGGCCGCCATCTTGTGCACGGGCTCAGCTGACGCCATCGTAGCTTGGGCGCGCTCCGACACGGCCGCCATCTCGCGAGCGATCCAGGCGGAAAACTTGGTTTTGGCGTCGTGATCCGGCGTAACCACCAATCTGCGAGCGGGGTGCGGGGCTGCCGCGTCCGCGTTGTCGCGTTCCCCCTTCGCGACCCCCACAGTACACGGCGAGCCCACACACAATAACGCAAAGTTTAAAAAAGGCGGCCAGAGATGAGCGCGGACCCTCGCGTCTGAGTTTGGCCTTTAGAGGCTCATTAATGCAGTCGCAATAAATCTCCATAATACTGCAGTCCGGGAGGGTGGAATAATTGGCTATGGCTAGAAACTCACGGATGTGTTGATCGAGTGTACGCTGTCCTTGTTTGATTCTGTATAGGGTTCTGTCGGTGTCCATATCGGAAGATTGTCCGGGGGTGAAGCTGCTGGATCCTGTTGTGACGGTTGGTTCTGTTACGAGGAGTGATTGACGAGAGGCGAGCGGATCCATATGCGAGCTTTTATTGAAATTGCGAGACAAAGACATGGTCGTACAGGCAGGGTCGAGACGGGAGCAGACAGGAATATCACAGGCAGTCGGAGAGAGCAATCCAATAAACGAGAGCGATAGTCCAAAAGGCAGGCGGCTAGACAGTCCAAACGAGATAACCAGGCGAGAGAACTAAACCAGGAACCAGGAACGAGGAAACTAGGAAACGCTAACAATTACAACAATAGGATAATTCAACCAACCGTGAAGTGCACTGAGGAGGAGCGGGGTTTTTATAGGACGCCTGATTGGTCACGGGGACTGACGCAATCAGAGCGGTGGAGGATGGGAGATGCAGTCCGAGATGCATAGCGACAGTCAGAGTGTGTAAGTGATGCGAGAGAGACATCTGGTGGTTAGTGGACAATGGGACACAGACCAGATTCGTGACAGTATACTACATAAATGAATGCAATAATATTAATACTGTAGTAATGCACTGTGTACATAAACAAACTTTATATTAATACAATAAGCTATATATATTCATGTATTCAGTGCAGTATGTAAAGTATACATTTTAGAGTGCATACACACACACACACACACACACATACATATATATGTTTATATACACATTGCATATTTATATAAATGTATAAAAACAATACATACTATGTATTCTCATTATATTTGATCATAAATTGTCATAAATGGTAATAACAGAAATATTTATCTTGTGTGTGTGTGAGTGCGTGTGTGCGAATACTATTTTTCCCTTTTTTTAGAGAAAAAAAATGGAAAAACCTTCATGATATATATAGAAGAGAGTTAAACAAAATAAAAGAAAGAAAAAGTGGCTCAGCTGCGGATCCTGCGGATAAAACATTGGAGGTACAGTACCATCATGGACTTCCTTAACCCCTTTATGGAGTACCGAAGCATGAGTGGAAACATGTCCCAAGGGGTTGGGGAGCCCACTGTGGCAATTGAACTCCAAAGCCAGGCAGCACCAGTCAGACAGCCAGCAAATCAGGAAGAAGCAGCCAGCCAGCCAACCACAGTCACCAGTCAGCCAGATCCCGCAAACAGCCAGCCGAGTGAAACCAGCAGCCAGCTAGATCCAGGCAGACAGGGAAAGCAATTAAGACAAGAGGATGAAAAGTCTCCCCAGGTCATCTCAAAAAGGCACCGGGGGGTAGGACATTAACTTTTTCTGAGAAACGTCTTCTTTCTGCTCTAAATAGGGCAGAGGCACCCCCATCTCACCCCACATCTCATCCCCCATCTCATCTCCCATCAACATCTGATGATCCAGATGAACTTTTCCTACAGAGCCTGTTGCCACAAATAAAAAATCTTAATTTGACAAGGAGAGAAAAGGTTAAATTTGAAATACACCAAATCATCTTTGAGGCACAGTGCAGCCAGGACCAGGAGCAGAGTATGGTACAGATGACGACACAGCCATAAGGGAAACTTTTGTGGTCCTGTACCCTGCAGCTAGAGTTAAAATATGTGTTTAGTGTTCATATTGTTTGTGTTTTTTGTTTATTAGAGCGAGGTGCAGCTGACAAGGTCCAAGTTTCTATATTTACTATTACTGTTTACCCTCATGCAGTTCCGAGAAAAAAATTATATGAATTAGCATGTTAACTTTAAGGCATTTTTTCAAATAAATTTGTTTCAGCTTTTTTAATGTTTCGTTTTCAGATTATAGTTAAGGAGTCTTTAGTACCACATGATCCTTCAGAAATCATTCTAAAGTGCTAATTTGCTGCTCAAGAAACATTTCTGATTATTAGTAATGTTGAAAACAGTTGTATACCATTTTTAGGATTCTTTCATGAATACAGCATTCAAAAGAACAACAATTATCTGAAATAGAAAGCATTTGTAACATTAAAAAATAGTTTTTACTGTCAATTTAATGCATGCTTGTATTAATTTATTTTTAAATATCTTACTGACATCAAACTTTTGAACAGTAATGTGTAATGTTGCAAAAGCTTTCTATTATGTATATATTACAGTTCATAGCCTTTTGTTGTGTGATTACCATACCGCAGTTACTGAACCAATAGTCTTCTCAGCCATCCTGACTGTCCATTGTACTCTCCTGATGTCTGATTTTGTACCTGAACTAAACCAGACAGTTAAAGACAGTTATGTATTTGGGGAAAGTGAGGTATATCTAATAGTACAGACAGGGTATAATTTTCAAGAAATGATGAAAACACATGGAAACATTGCTCTTTTATTATAATGTGGGTGGCTCTTATAAGAGCCTTTGGTTTGGTTCTGAGAAGAACCTTTCATGCTTGTCTCACCAGTGGCTGCCAGGGCACTGCAACCTCAGCACAGAAGTAATCAGCAAGGGTTTCCCTCACATGCATTGCCTCCTGTGCTGCATTGTTGCTCCCTACTCTGCTGACGTTCTGTAGTGCAGAGGCTTCTCCATCAGCAGCCGGGGTTAGTGGGTACTGCACAGTTCCTGTTGTCCTCCGCAGGAAGTTGTGTAGCACACAGGTGGCCTTCACACAGGCTTCCGCATTGGCAGGGCTGACACCAATTACACACCGATATATTCACCATTGTGCTGTGAGTATACCAAACGCATTCTCAACTGTCAGCCTTGGCCGTGAAAGCCTGTCATTGAACACCCTGTGTCTACTAGGAACGGTGGTACCTGGGAAGGGTCTCATCAGGTCTCTGCGGAGAGGGAAGGCTTCATCTGTGATGAAGACGTGAGGCTTGGGCCCTAGGTGCTCCGCTTCTGGCACAGTGTGTCTTCCGGAAGGCAGAGAGTTCCATTGCGAAGACCATTTCCAAATGGACTATTAGCCAGAGTCCCACCATCACTGGTTTTTCCATAACTGCCAACATCTATGATGCGGAAAGAGTATTTGGCATCTACAACTGCCAAGAGGACAATAGAGAATGTCCCCTTGTAGTTGTAGAATAGTGATCCAGAGTTGTTGGGAGCCTGGATCACTACATGCTTCCCATCAATAGACCCAAAACAGTTTGGGAAATTCCAGCGATGGTGTAACTCTGAAGCAATGTCCCGCCAGTCTTCTGTGGTGGGAACAGGCATATAGTCCTCCACCAGGGAATCCCAAATGGCCTTTGCCACATCGGCAACAATACCAGCTACAGTGCTGTGCCCAACATGGTAGCTAAAGGAAATGGTGTGGTATGAGTCCCCTGTTGCAAGGAAGCTGTGGAAATATATATATATATATATACACACACACACAGACACACACACATATACAGTAGTCAACATTTAAAGTGGATCAAAACATTTAATTAAATTTCTCCTAAAACCAAAATAATACCTATTCTTGCCTTAGGACAACTTGATTAACCTTTTTTGATCCACTTCAAATGTTTTCACTATATATATATATATATATATACAGTGGGTATGGAAAGTATTCAGACCCCCTTAAATTTTTCACTCTTTGTTATATTGCAGCCATTTGCTAAAATCATTTAAGTTAATTTTTTTTTCTCATTAATGTACACACAGCACCCCATATTGACAGGTATTCAGACCCTTTGCTGTGACACTCATATATTTAACTCAGGTGCTGTCCATTTCTTCTGATCATCCTTGAGATGGTTCTACACCTTCATTTGAGTCCAGCTGTGTTTGATTATACTGATTGGACTTGATTAGGAAAGCCACACACCTGTCTATATAAGACCTTACAGCTCACAGTGCATGTCAGAGCAAATGAGAATCATGAGGTCAAAGGAACTGCCTGAAGAGCTCAGAGACAGAATTGTGGCAAGGCACAGATCTGGCCAAGGTTACAAAAAAAATTCTGCTGCACTTAAGGTTCCTAAGAGCACAGTGGCCTTTATAATCCTTAAATGGAAGACGTTTGGGACAACCAGGACCCTTCCTAGAGCTGGCCGTCCGGCCAAACTGAGCTATAGGGGGAGAAGAGCCTTGGTGAGAGAGGTAAAAAAGAACCCAGAGATCACTGTGGCTGAGCTCCAGAGATGCAGTCGGGAGATGGGAGAAAGTTGTAGAAAGTCAACCATCACTGCAGCCCTCCACCAGTCGGGGCTTTATGGCAGAGTGGCCCGACGGAAGCCTCTCCTCAGTGCAAGACACATGAAAGCCCGCATGGAGTTTGCTAAAAAAACACCTGAAGGACTCCAAGATGGTGAGAAATAAGATTCTCTGGTCTGATGAGACCAAGATAGAACTTTTTGGCCTTAATTCTAAGCGGTATGTGTGGAGAAAACCAGGCACTGCTCATCACCTGTCCAATACAGTCCCAACAGTGAAGCATGGTGGTGGCAGCATCATGCTGTGGGGGTGTTTTTCAGCTGCAGGGACAGGACGACTGGTTGCAATCGAGGGAAAGATGAATGCGGCCACGTACAGGGATATCCTGGACGAAACCTTCTCCAGAGTGCTCAGGACCTCAGACTGGGCCAAAGGTTTACCTTCCAACAAGACAATGACCCTAAGCACACAGCTAAAATAACGAAGGAGTGGCTTCACAACAACTCTGTGACTGTTTGTTACGTCCCGGCAGATGTGCCTTCGCGTGTGGGTCTCTCTCTCTCTCTCTTTCGTTTCTCCCTCCCTGTCTTTTCCTCAGGCACAACCCATTTTAACGGCTATTGGCTAAGGAGGCTGCCCATCATCATCATCCCGTGTGACGTGATGGTTTCTGCGGCCAATACCATCTGCCGCCAATATTTTAAAAGTGGACCAGCTGAACGCCAAGGCAGAGGCACCTTTTTGCGTTCCTGCTTTGTTGCTTTGTTTCTTAATTTGCCTCTCGTTATTTTCTTTGGTTTTGGTTTTTGTTACGCTCTTTGTTAAAGTTTAAGTTGTCATCTTGTTTGTTTTCGTATTATTTTGTTAGCATTTGTATTGGTTTGATGACAACCTTTACGTTTTCCCCAGGAGGTTTTGGACAGGTATTATATATCACGTGATATACATATTGCAACATCTAGCGATCGTTATGTATAGACACATCAGTTTAGAAGTGAGCGCTGCACTTGTATATTTTGTTTGGCAGTTAGAATAGGTAAGCTAGGGCGTCTAAAAACGCCGAAGACTTGCTTTGGTTGTTTTCTTTTCAGTTAGGTTAGAGGTTTACATTGAGTTAGTTTGATTTTGTTTTGTTATTTTCTTTTCTTTAGCGCCACTAACGTCCAATTCTCTCCTGTGGGTTTATTATTCTGGGTTTTCTTTTCTTGTGTAAATATTGTATATTATTTACTCTTTTGTTACTTTTTTCATCATTATTATTCATTATTATCATTATTATTGTTATTTCTTGTTTTTTCTTAGTTTTGTAAAATAAATTATCCTCTGTTGGCATTACTTTCGTTTCAAGTGTTGTCTTTTTACACCTGCCCATCACAAAACCGGTCACAACCTAAATGTTACAACCTTCCAACCCTAGATTAAAATCAAGAAGTCGTAACACTTAATTGGGGGCTCGTCCGGGATCAGTCCCAAATAGTTTTTGAAGATTGTGACAGTTTTGTGTGTGCTGGTGGAAATTGACCGTGCTTTAGTTGGTGTAACGCGGCGGCGTTCTTATGCAGAATTGCGTAGCAGCGTTCCTCTGCTGGCTGTGCATCGCGGTAATGTTTAGCTTGCAGGATTTTATTATCACTCCTTCGTTAGAGCAAATTAATTTATGCAGGAAGCAAGATTTATTTCTGATAGCTGAGCACTATCAGATCGTTGTAAATAAGCAAGGTCTTAAAAGAGACATAAAGAGCAATATAGTACTGCGCTTGATAGAGTTAAAAGTTCTTCCTATGTCAAACACAGCCGATGGTGTGGATACTGGCGGAGTTTTAAGCCAAAGTGACGTTGTTGTGGGGCATCTCAGTATTGGAGATGAGGGTCCGCAGAGTGGTACAACTGATGCTGATGCGGAGGGGGAGCCCGAAGCTAAGGCCGGTTTGCCACCCTTTGATCCATTCTCTCCCAGCTCTGTTGGTTCTAGAGAGGACGCGCGACTGAAAGTCCGCCTGGCCCGTTTACAATATGAGGCCCAAGAGAAAACCCAAGCACGTCAGGCTGAGATAAATCTGCGTCTGGAGGTACGCAGGCTCGAAATTGAAGCTGACAAGCAGGTGAAGCTGCGACAGCTTGATCTGGAGGCGATGAAGGTTGCTGCCGGTCCCGCTGCGCAGCCGACCCTAAGTCAGGTGTCTGGTGCTCCTCCGCTGGTTGATTCATCCCCGACTACGTTTGACGTGAGTAAGCATATTGCATTAGTACCCCAAGATTAGAGAGACCGAAGTAGATTCTTATTTTAGTGCTTTTGAGCGCATTGCTATTTCACTTTGTTGGCCCAAAGATGTTTGGTCCCTTCTTTTACAATGTAAATTGTTTGGTAAAGCTCTGGAGGTCTGCTCTACCTTGTCGCTCGAGGAGAGTTTAAAATATGAGACCGTAAAATCTGCTATACTTCGCGCCTATGAATTAGTTCCAGAAGCGTACAGGCAGAAATTTAGGGGACATAAGAAAAATTCTACCCAGACTTTTGTAGAGTTTGCAAGAGAGAAAGGAATTTTATTTGATAAGTGGTGCACTGCCAGCAAAGTGAACGATCTCGATTCGTTGCGAGAGCTTGTGTTGTTGGAAGAGTTTAAACGTTGTCTGCCCGAACGAGTTGTAGTTTATCTGAATGAACAAAAAGTAGCTTCCTTGTCACATGCAGCTGTGTTAGCGGATGAGTTCGTTTTAACGCACAAAAGTGTTTTTACATCCGCACGTTCAGAGAAAACTCAATCTGTTCCTTTTCAACCGCAAAGCACTCGTTCTAAATCCAGTCCACCTCGACCTCGAGAGAATCGCGAGTGTTATTATTGCCACAAATTTGGACATGTGGTAGCTGACTGTTTGGCTTTAAAACGTAAACAGCAACCTGAAACTAAAAGTGTTGGATTTGTGAAAACTTTTAAACCAGCCGTTGCTGTGCTTTGTGAAGAAAGAATTGATGACAGTTACCGACCTTTTGTTTTAAAAGCGCTAATTTCTTTGACTGGTAATAGTGAGGATCAGAAAGAAATCAAAATGCTCAGAGACACAGGTGCGATGCAGTCATTTATTGTGGCAGATAAATTACAATTTTCTGATGAGACCTCCTGTGGTTCGAGTGTCATGGTACAGGGTATTGAGATGGGTTGCGTAAAAGTGCCACTGCACCGAGTACATCTGCAGAGCGAATTATGTACTGGGTTTGTACGAGTCGCTGTTCGCCCTTCTCTTCCGGTGAAAGGTGTTGATTTTATCCTTGGGAATGATCTGGCAGGAGGAAAAATAATGCCTGTTTTAGAGGTTGTTGATAAACCTGATGTTTCTTGTCAGTCAGAGGATTTATCTGACTCTTACCCTGATGTGTTCCCTGTATGCGCGGTCACTCGCGCTCGGTCTCGCAAAATGGGTGATGCAGTTGATCTGTCCGATTCGTTTATTCTTCCGCTCTTTGCTGACGAGAAACAGTTGGATGATGTTGTATCTGAAAAACAAAATGACAATGTGAAGAGTTCCAAGGTATCTATGACTGATGCAGAATTAACAAACTTGTCTTTGTCTCGAGAGAAGATTATTGCTGCGCAGAAAAAGGACAAATCACTTGTTCCTATTTTTAATTCTGTCGTTTCTTCTGATGTGATTAAAGACAAGAAAGTTGCCTATTTTATTGACAATGGCTTGCTGATGAGAAAATGGTGCTCAAACACTGATACGGATTTAGATTGGAATGTTGTGTATCAAATTGTCATTCCTTCTCCTTATCGTCAGCATGTTTTATTTCTAGCACATGATCATCCACTTGCTGGTCATCTTGGAGTCACAAAAACGTACAATCGAATTTTAAGACATTTCTTTTGGCGAGGTTTAAAAAAAGATGTGGCAAAATATTGTCGTGCTTGTCACTCTTGTCAGTTGGCCGGAAAGCCGAATCAAGTCATTCCACCTGCTCCACTGGTCCCTATACCTGTAATCGGTGAGCCGTTCGAACATGTGATTGTAGACTGTGTTGGGCCGTTGCCAAAAACAAAATCAGGTAACCAGTATTTGTTAACCATCATGTGTACGGCTACTAGATTTGCAGAGGCAACTCCATTGAGAAAAATCACCGCTCCTGTTATCATTAAAGCCTTGGTGAAGTTCTTCTCTACGTTCGGCCTGCCAAAAATTGTACAGAGTGATCAAGGTACTAATTTTTTATCTAAGCTTTTTAAACAAGTCTTGCAGTCTTTGGGGATTACTCATCGTGTTTCTAGTTCGTACCATCCAGAATCCCAGGGTTGTTTGGAACGCTTTCACCAGACGTTAAAATCGATGCTACGAAAATACTGTTTGGACACTGCGAAGGACTGGGATGAGGGAGTTCCTCTAGTTTTATTCGCTGTAAGAGAGACTGTACAAGAATCTCTTGGTTTTAGCCCAGCCGAACTTGTCTTTGGTCATCAGGTAAGAGGTCCTTTAAAGATCCTTAAAGAACAAATATTGTCGATTGATTCAAGCCCAAAAATGAATGTATTGGATTATGTCAGTAATTTTCGTGATCGTTTGCATGCTGCTTGTTCGCTTGCTAAGGAATCCCTAACCAATGCGCAGAAGGACATGAAGTTCAGGTATGACCGTAAAGCGGTTGCGCGTTCTTTTATGCCTGGGGATCAAGTGCTTGTACTTTTACCAGTTCTCGGATCTTCTTTGTCTGCTCGTTTTTATGGTCCTTATGTAGTGAAAAAGAAAATGAGTGAAACCGATTATATGATCATTACACCTGATAGAAAACGCCAAACTCGTGTGTGTCACATAAACATGTTGAAAGCTTACCATGCCAGGGAGAGTCCATTGGAAAAAGCTTCGGAACAGACTGCAGGGCCCGCTGTCTCTTCTATTGCTGTAGCCGTGGACCTCATGTCGTCTCCTGGTAGTTCGTGTGCTGACGAAGATGGCGTGGTACTTCGTAATGCTCCCCAGCAGTGCGCAAGGTTAGCAAATTCTGAGATGTTAAAAGATCCAAATTCTTTTCTTCACAATTTGACTACTGACCAGACGGCAGACATTGTTAAATTAATTTCTGATTTTAACTGTCTGTTTAGTGATGTCCCTAAGCTAACGACTGTTTTGCAGCATGACATTAAGGTAAATGGTGCCCGACCGATTAAGCAGCACGCGTATCGTGTAAATACAGTCAAAAGATCAATAATGCGTCAGGAAGTAAATTATTTACTGGAGAATGGTCTAGCCAAACATAGTTATAGCCCCTGGAGTTCACCTTGTTTGCTCGTTCCTAAACCGGATGGTACATTTAGATTTTGTACGGATTTTCGTAAAGTAAACGCAGTAACGGTGCCAGACAGTTATCCATTACCGCGTATGGAGGACTGCGTCGATAATATAGGATCCGCCTGTTTTGTGAGTAAACTTGATATGTTAAAAGGCTATTGGCAAGTCCCATTAACTCCACAAGCATCGGAAATTTCTGCATTTGTAACTCCTGACAATTTCCTACAATATACGGCCATGGCTTTTGGGCTTCGAAACGCGCCCGCGACTTTTCAACGTCTCGTGAATTTAGTGTTGGCAGGCGTACCAAACTGTAACGCATATCTTGACGATCTTGTTATCTATTCTGCAGACTGGACAGAACATATGCGTTTGTTAAGAACAGTGTTTGAACGTCTTGCCAATGCTAATTTAACGCTTAACTTGGCCGAGTGTGAATTTGGCCAAGCAACGGTCACTTATCTTGGCAAAGAAGTAGGTCAGGGACAGGTGCGACCAGTAGAGGCCAAAGTTACAGCTATTTTGGAGTTTCCTGTGCCTACAGCCCGTCGGGAGTTGAGACGATTTTTGGGTATGGCTGGCTACTATCGCAGCTTTTGTAAAAATTTCTCGACTATTGTCAGCCCTCTCACTGCATTGCTTAGCCCGTCTAAGTCTTTTGATTGGTCCGCTGAGTGTCAGTATGCGTTTGACTGTGTGAAGACTTGTGTAATGCACCTGTTCTTTTGGCTCCGGACTTTTCTCAGGATTTTAAACTTGAAGTCGATGCGAGCGCTGTTGGAGCTGGGGCTGTTCTCCTTCAAGAGGATAGAGATGGTATAGATCATCCTGTTAGCTACTTCTCGCGTAAGTTTAATAAACACCAGTTGAATTATTCCACGATCGAAAAGGAAGCTCTTGCGTTGTTGCTTGCTTTACAACATTTTGAGGTATATATTGGTTCCAGCAGTCTACCTGTCATCGTATTTACCGATCACAATCCTCTTGTTTTTCTATCCCGGATGTTTAATCAAAATCAGCGTTTAATGCGGTGGTCTCTCATAGTTCAAAATTATAATTTGGAAATCAGACACAAAAAGGGGTCTGAAAATGTTTTGGCTGACGCTCTTTCGAGAGTTTAGATGTCACAAACTAGTTTGTTCTTAAGGGTGGGAGTGTTACGTCCCGGCAGATGTGCCTTCGCGTGTGGGTCTCTCTCTCTCTCTCTTTCGTTTCTCCCTCCCTGTCTTTTCCTCAGGCACAACCCATTTTAACGGCTATTGGCTAAGGAGGCTGCCCATCATCATCATCCCGTGTGACGTGATGGTTTCTGCGGCCAATACCATCTGCCGCCAATATTTTAAAAGTGGACCAGCTGAACGCCAAGGCAGAGGCACCTTTTTGCGTTCCTGCTTTGTTGCTTTGTTTCTTAATTTGCCTCTCGTTATTTTCTTTGGTTTTGGTTTTTGTTACGCTCTTTGTTAAAGTTTAAGTTGTCATCTTGTTTGTTAGCATTTGTACTGGTTTGATGACAACCTTTACGTTTTCCCCAGGAGGTTTTGGACAGGTAATATATATCACGTGATATACATATTGCAACATCTAGCGATCGTTATGTATAGACACATCAGTTTAGAAGTGAGCGCTGCACTTGTATATTTTGTTTGGCAGTTAGAATAGGTAAGCTAGGGCGTCTAAAAACGCCGAAGACTTGCTTTGGTTGTTTTCTTTTCAGTTAGGTTAGAGGTTTACATTGAGTTAGTTTGATTTTGTTTTGTTATTTTCTTTTCTTTAGCGCCACTAACGTCCAATTCTCTCCTGTGGGTTTATTATTCTGGGTTTTCTTTTCTTGTGTAAATATTGTATATTATTTACTCTTTTGTTACTTTTTTCATCATTATTATTCATTATTATCATTATTATTGTTATTTCTTGTTTTTTCTTAGTTTTGTAAAATAAATTATCCTCTGTTGGCATTACTTTCGTTTCAAGTGTTGTCTTTTTACACCTGCCCATCACAAAACCGGTCACAACCTAAATGTTACAACCTTCCAACCCTAGATTAAAATCAAGAAGTCTTAACACTGTTCTTGAATGGCCCAGCCAGAGCCCTGACTTAAACCCAATTGAGCATCTCTGGAGAGACCTAAAAATGGCTGTCCACCAACGTTTACCATCCAACCTGACAGAACTGGAGAGGATCTGCAAGGAGGAATGGCAGAGGATCCCCAAATCCAGGTGTGAAAAACTTGTTGCATCTTTCCCAAAAAGACTCATGGCTGTATTAGATAAAAAGGGTGCTTCTACTGAATACTGCGCAAAGGGTCTGAATACTTGGGACCATGTGATATTTCAGTTTTTCTTTTTTAATAAATCTGCAAAAATGTCAACAGTTCTGTGTTTTTCTGTCAATATGGGGTGCTGTGTGTACATTAATGAGGAAAAAAAAATTAACTTAAATGATTTTAGCAAATGGCTGCAATATAACAAAGAGTGAAAAATCTAAGGGGGTCTGAATACTTTCCGTACCCACTGTGTATATTATTATACATAAATACACACACTCATAATATATCATAATAATATCATAATATCATAATAATTAATTAAACATGATATATAGGGACCTCTACATCGATTTAAAAAAATATTCAAGAGGGCTCAATAAAGGCATTATTTTTATTACTCACCGTAAGCAAATGGCCAGCCGTTCACCTGGGGAAATGGCTCGGCGGATCCTCGTGTCATCCTTTGCAATCAGGGGACCCACCCTCCACAGCAGCTCATCAGATTGGGTCCGGTCAAGCCTGAAATACTGCTGGAACCGGACTTCATCCAGCCACAGTTCCTGCACAAGCTGGTGGTACTCCCCGTGCTGACTCGGAGCCTGAATGGTTTTATGGACCCAGATGGAACGGCGTTTGTGTTTTCGCCGTAGATAAATGCACGCAATGTAAAAAAGTACTCTCTGTTTCTCATTCATTTTTGTTTGTATGTATGGCTTCAGTGTATATTTATATTATATTCAGTCTTTTGCCTTCAAAATGTTAGTATTTAGCGGCAGGAACCAGTAATGAGAACGCCCACTAGCGACCTCATCGCCAGCCTCTGGCGACATGCAGACAGAAGTCGCTGCTAGTGTGAACAGGGCATCGGGCGGTGTTGCCATAGTTACAACTGTCAAGGTCGCTTTTGTATTTACTAAAAACTAAATAAAACGTAACAGAATAGTTTTTGTGTCATCCTGTCATTAACTATTGTCATTTTAATTTTTTTTTTTTTTTTTTGGCACAAGTGGAGTTGTTTTTAAAGAATTGCCTTAAGAGTATCACCTGTGAGGTCACGATTTTACAAATACTTGAGTGAAATATAATTTTTTTAAAGGAAAATTTAAGATTAATTGAGATTAAACAATGCATCCCAGGTGCAGGGCTTTGCTGGAAATGCAAAATCTTCTTATTGATGTGCTCATGCACAAAAAGACTTTCATCATTTGGTTTAAGAACTTTACAATGACCCTCTCAGGTTCAAGACCTACTTCAGGCTTACCCCTGAACTTTTTGAACTACTTCACGAGAAGGTGGCAACAAGGATCAGAAATAAACATGACAGAAAGACAGAAACAAACATGAGGAAACCCATCAGTTCAAAGGAGTGGCTTTCCATCTGTCTCAAGTAAATTCAATAACTTCATTACATTTGTTATAGTTTGATAACTCTTCAAAATACAGTTTTATTAATAAGATGAGTTAAAAATAAAATAAAACATTTTTAAATATTCATAATCATCAAAACATGTTTGTATGCATTTTATGTATTTTATATATACACTACCTTTCAAAAGTTTGGGGTCAGTACATTTTTATTGTTTCTTTTTTTTTTTTTAAGAAATTAATACTTTTATTCACCAAGGATGTATTAAGTTAATAATTAAAAGTTTATTAAAAGTTAATAATAAATAATTTACATTGTTATAAAATATTTATATTTTGAATAAACACTGTACTTTTTGAACTTGTTATTCATAAAAGAATCCGGAAAAAAAAAAAAATCACAGGTTCCAAAAAATATTTGGCAGCACAACTGTTGATATTATCCAACATTGATCATTCTAATAATAAATCCGCATATTAGAATGATTTCTGAAGGATCATGTGACACTTAAGACTGGAGTAACAGCTGATAAAAATTCAGCTTTTCATCACAGGAATAAATTCTATTTTAAAGTATGTTAAAATAAAAAAAAAAACATTATTTTATATTGTAAAAACATTTTGCAATATTACTGTTTTTTTTCTATATTTTTAATCAAATAAATGCAGCCTTGATGAGCATAAGAGACTTCTTTAAAGACTATTACAGGTCTTACTGACCCCAAACTTTTGAACGGTAGTGTATATATTTTATATTTTCCTGTTACGTAAATGAGAACATTACGCTGGACCAACAAGCAAACCCAAAACATCAGCCATCAGTTGGGCTATTAACAGTGTCTGAGAACATACTACTGTATATATATGTTTTTAGAGTTACTTCTCTTTAAACTGAATGTCATGCAGGACCCGCATAATTTCTATGCGTGCTGTAGATTTTTGTATCTCGACTTGTCTTTTGAAAGCTGGTACAAGACTCATCGCTACAGTCTTTAAGTTGCTTGGGGATTTCATCCACCTTTTCAAGTACAGGTGACTCAAAATAAAGTTCCTGCTGTCTTCGCCTTTTCATTGGTACCTGAGGAACTGATGGGCTTTGCTTAGGCATTTGTGAGCTGTTCTCATTTTCATTCTCAGCAAGTGAATCCTCTCCTGTTGTACTTATATCACTCACTTCCTGCTCTGTCTGCACTATGACTGGCTCAAGTGTGAGAATAACTTCCTGTTCTTCTTCATTTACCATCATGTTATTGCTTGTAGGCCTCTCTCTCACATGGGGCTCAAGGAATGCCATGATGTTTCATCATGATGTGAAAGTATTTCCATACTTTCTGGCTGTCTGCTTCTGACCCACTCTTCTTGTCTTTCATGGCTCTCCTTTCGTTTATATATTTATCCCTGAGATTTTTCCATTTTTTCCTCACTTCTTCAACTATACAGAAAAAAACAGTTTAAAAGCAAAAACACAAAAAAAGAGTTAATACACTAATCAAAATTAAATAACAGTAATATTTAAAATTGCTAATTTGCTGGTCAATCACACATACATGCTTGCACACACACACAGACACACACACGTCTGGTTTACTAAACATGCGCGCACACACACACACACACACACACACGTTTGTTTTTGTGAATTGTGGGGACTTTCCATAGACTTCTATAGATTTTATACTGACCAAACAATATTGTCTATCCCCTAACCAAACCCTAAACCTAGCCCTCACAGAAAACATGTTTGCATCGTTACACTTTCAGATAAACATCATTTACTAATTTTAATCATTTTTTAACATTGTGGGGACCACAGGCCAGATTTCAGGTTTTTCTATCCTTGTGGGGACATTTTGTAGCAAAAACTAGTACACACACACACACACACACACACACACACACACAGCACAGCGTTTCTATTATTATAAAAAATATTTAAAATCACTTCAATTTAATTCATTCTTTCTGGATAAAAGTATTAATTGAAAGGATTGAATGGATAAATACTGTAAACATTTCTAAAAATGTTACATAACCACGTTTTTAAATACATCGCTGTTTCCACAAAATAGTTAACCAGCGGAAATGTTTTTTAACATAGTAATAATAATAATAGCGGCAGGATTTTGGTTGAAGCGGCAGGATTTTGGCTGCATGAGCAACGCTTGGGCTCTGCCTCCGCGCCAACCGCCTGTGGCAAACCGCGCATGTCTCCCATTGAAAATGAACTAGACACTCTTGCTCGCAACATCCCGTGTGAAAGGGCCTTTAGAGATTCGTAATCGAATGGTGATCCACCAAATGCTGATTAAAACTAAAGTAACGAGCTTGGTTTGAAAATGTAATGAGTAGAATAGATAAGGAATAAAACTAAAAGTAGTCAGAAAAATAAATAGTGAAGTAAAGTAGTGATACCACAAAAATCTACTTAAGTACAATAACAAAATATTTATACTTAGTTCCTGTCTATGAAAACGGGGCAGTGACGTCACTCTCCACCCCATGCCGTCCAAATCTCTCCAAATCGGTGTTGTTCGTTTGTGCTTGATTTGTGCCGGTTTGTGTCGTTAAAAGAAACCATGTAACCATGACCACTTCTTAAATATAATGAAAACGTCACTCTCCACCCCATTTGGAGCCACCACAGAGTTTTAAAAAAAGTTTAGTCAGCTCAAAGTTTTCACTAACTTAATATTTCAGGTTAACTAAATTTCATGGCAACAATGAACACAAAAAAAAAAAAAAAAAAAAAAATTGTTCCATTTCATTTGTGCCCGATTTGTGCTGTTAGAATATTAAACACTGATTCCCCATGAATATACATTAATATTAATATTGGCTAGGTGTATATCCTAATTCAAGGCGCTCCCCACACCAAAAAACTGAAGCACTTAATATGCCATTATCTATAGGCTACATGTAGCCTAACTGTAATTGCATGGTATGACTGCATTTAATAGCTACTACGTTAAAGTTTTTCTGTCCCCCTTACAAACGATTATTTATCGCACTGCATAAGAAAACGAAAAAGGACATAACGAACTGTGGAAAAAGGGCTCATAGATAAAATAGCCTGAATGTGTGCATGCCAGGACAATTTACTGGTCATTAAAAATGACTACAAAAAATTCATAGATACTACTTTACTGTTGTAGCTATTAATATTTTGCAATTACAAAATCTCAAATGAGTGTGGTATGCAATTTTTAACAGAATCAGTTGTGATAGGTGTATGCAAGTCAATGTAGACATTTCATTTTATTTCATTCAATGATATTTTAAACAAACTGGTGGCATAGCAAGTCAGCCCATATGCAAAATATTTGTACGTAGTTATATTTAAATGCATGTTGAAAAAAATCTAAACAATTCAATAAAAACTAATGTTTTGTTGATGTTGTGAGTGTACATATAGGGTTATTTCGGAAGCTTTTATGCTACGTACACAAGTCGCTTTTACATTTGCAACAGTTTTTTTTTTTGCACACAGATTAGTTTTACACTATTAATCCATTTTGCGGTTCTTGACGCAGGTCGTTTCGCTTGCAAAGCGCTGTTTACAGGTTTACAATGCATTTTGCCGTATTTTGGCGAAAAAATGTGCCAAAAGTCTAAGCGCGGAAAAATGGAAATTGGAAGAATACAGATCATATTTATTTTGCGTTAGCATGAAGCTGCAGTTTCACAATACATAAATTACACTTGCAAAAAAAGTAAAAGGCTGCAAATCTTCTTTTACTTACACTTGAACCTCGATTTGCACAGGCAAATTTAATGTACGTTTTCTTGCTCAGGCAAATTTTATGTACGCTTGCAATCTTATGTACACTTGCACAATTCTTACTCTTCCCATACAAATCTTTATGGCATTATTTTTTCTCCATACATTTCTTCTGTCATGACCACAGTGGAAAACTAAAATGTAGCACAATTTTATGCTTTTCAGTTTGAAACAACTAACAACACAAGGGTGAAAGCAGCTCAATGAAAATAAACAACTTGACCAAAATCTGCCTTTGTCATTTGTATATATTGTTTATTACAGCTTAATAATTTCCGATCCACTTGAATTTGTAAGTGATCACACTATAACACGTTGGGAAAAGTTATTTTATTTGTAATATGGGTCGTTGCAATCACTCTCCGTGTTCATAAAACAACTTCTCTGATTTACTGTCCAGCAACTATTTGTAAGAAATCCTGTATTTGTTCAGTTTAAGTCCAGTAAAACTTATTTGGTGTAATGCTTTCACAATATAATGCACTTTATCCCTTAATGAAATTAATGCGATATGATTAAATACATCAGCGTTTCTCCGCATGTTTTGCATGATAACCAGCTAGTTTAAAGAGAGCTCCATGACTGAACTGTGTTCCGATTGACATGGTTTTCATTGCTCCCTACTCCCTGAGCAGGGGAATCAGTTGAAGTTTACTTGCTATGGATTTTCATTCATGCATTTGCACTACGCCACCACCTGCAACGTCTTCACACAAACTTACTAGAGAAGTGTGACATAATATATCTCTGTAAATAAATACAATTTAAATTCATGTCTCACACACTTTAATGCCTGTTAAATGGAACATTTGGAACATACGCTGAATGATGACATAATTAAGAAATTGTACACATAATACTAAATTGAGTTTTAATATTTTATTAGCTAACCAAATGCAAAGCTTCCACTAAGAAAACATATCAAGTGTATAGCACCGATTTAAGTTGCCCAGATGAGTCTGTGTTTTTAGCTCTCACCAGTTGTTATTGGGAATAACACACCTTGAAATGACTGACCAATCAGACTCGAGCATTCCACAGAGCCGTGTAATAATTTAATTTAAAGCACAGCCACCACAAATTCAGACTTAACACCTTTTATTTACTTCATTTTTAGATTATTTTAGATCATTCTGAGGTTAAATTCAGATAGCTATGATACTGGTTTTGAAATCAAATATTTGCATAGTTATGACAGGAAACACTGGCATCTAACAATACCTTGGAAAAAAACTATTAAACAAACAAATTGGAAATAAAACGGTTATTGAATAAACATGTGTCCTATGCTGTGTCCTAAGGTCCTGAAACACCAGTGTCTCATTTTTGAGCAATCAATGCAGTTTATAAAAGAAGTCAATTAAATCTGTATGTGTGTGTGTGTGTGTGTGTGTGTGTGAGTGAAAATTCAGATGTAACCCCCTTTGTAATAATTAACACTTTTCCAAAGTAACTAATTTAATTACATATTTTTTCTCAGTAACTGTAACTAATTACATTTATTTTTTTTATTTAATTATGTAATTCCGTTACATGTAACTAGTTACTCCCAACACTGGCTATAGTCAACAGTTAAATATTAGGAAAAAATTAATAGAGACATCAGTTGGTATCAGCGACACTTGCCTTCAGTCATAAAAAAGATGGTATTAAACAAATAACAAAAATATACTTCCTTTATGTTGTTTCTACATTTAATTTGAAGATGGAATGTGAAATTAATGCAATATAAAAGTATAATTAAAAACTGTTATGTTAGGTGGGATTAATCACAATTTAAAAAAAAATGTGCGATTAATTCGTTTTTTTTTTTTTTTATCGATTGACACCACACGTTTATACATTTATTTATTACTATTAAGCCCCAATTAGACTACACAATTTTAGCCCGATTTTGTCATGATTTGCTTGATGTAGGATGTCGTGGGTGATTTGTATACGACAATTGGCGATTCAACGGGTTTGTGTACGACACCTCTGCAATGCTTCACAATGTCAACATGGAAATACTAGCATGGTTATTTTTTTTTCCCTGTCATACACCACAAGTTCCATCACATCTGTGACACTGGCCAATAGGAGCACAAGTACAAGAGAGAATGGTATCTATCCTGCTAGGTGGAATTTTACAATGGAGGAAATGTTTATGGAGCTACGGAAGCAATATTTTTCCATTTATGATAAGGGACTACCACAACAGCGTTGAAAAAAGGTAAAATAAAAACAATTTTACTTCAGGTCTCTTTGACAGTCCATACCATTCTCTTCATCCCATCCAGATTTGTGTCAGGTTTTCATTTTCTTTTTTGGCCTTTTCTGATGACAAGGCAGGGTGAAACAAGCTGATGCTAGCCATTGTTTGTTTACGCTCATAGCATCATAGCATCTCTTCCCAGTGCTCCACAAGTTTGCGTTCCATTTCATCATGTCATGTCCTAACACACTGGACTGCTTGCATTCTTCCTTGAAGACATTGTGTACTGAATTGATTAAAGTTTCTCCGTTTTTACCATCTGCATAGTGATTGCATGGATTAGTTCTAAATTGTCATTGTGTCCCTCACACTATAAGATCACATGGCAATAATATCAAATAGGTTTGAAAATATCTTAGCATCTGTGACTGCTTGAGACAGGTTTGATCACATTCCTGACCTGCTCATACTTTGGCCGGGCATACATTGTGTGAAATACCAACTCTCATTGTACAAGTAAGTCGAATGCAAAGTCAAGCCAAAGCTCAGTATTAATGTGTTATGTGATTAAAATTTTCAATGTCAGAAATTCATCCAACCATCTAATTTCCACTTGGGAGAGGCTAATCGATAATTTCTAAATGTCCACATCAATCTGTGACTATATTTCAAGTCTGCTGTCTTGCATTTAATTAATTTCTTTAACCACAAGATGTCACTGTTGCCTCCAAACTTCAAAAGGCTTCATTTGTTCTTGCCTAAACTAGCTACTCTGTGCTCCACTGTTATGCCTGAAGTGGAAACTCCCTCAATTCTGTAAGACAAAGACATGGAAATGTATTCTTCTGCTCCAATGTGTTTACAAGCTTGATAGAAACATGTGAAGAGTTCAGATGCAAAACCCTCTAACAGCCACTTAAGACAAAAATCAGATAATGATACTGAGTGAATGCTCTTGACACATAGTATAGGTCTATCAAATACTTTTACTTCAGACTCACTAAATCCCAGCCTCAGCCCAATAAGAAGTACCGGTACTTAGGTAGGAACCTATACATAGGAGCCTGATAAAAATGCTTACTTTAAAGAAAAACGTCAGATGGACTTAGAAGCTTTTGCATCTGAACTCTTCATATATTAATTCTGGTTAAAAATTTAAGATAAAGATTGTTTATAAACATCTTTTTCAAAGGGCTGCATGGATAATCCTGCTGTAGCGGTCTCTAACATACCCCTTAGCAGTTTTCAGTAGACTAGATTGAGCCTCAGATGATCGCTTTCTCACACAAGGGGGTTGGGGTCAATCAAAACAAATTAACCCTCTGGGAAAATATAAACTTAAAGCTTGAATTTTATAAATTTATTTGAAGGCCATAATACTACATGACTGCTTTTCAGCATGCTTTTCCATTTAAATAATTAGATATGTCAGATATTTCTGACAGTAATGAATGGGTAACTTGTTGAATGAATGGGATTTGTTTTATCAGGGCCTTCCTGCCAACTTAATGTATAGAAATAAATATGCTAAGAGCAGAAGAAACAGTATTTATTAATCTATTTTTCTGTAGTGAACACAATAACACATTCAATTCCTTTTAAGGAAAAATACCACAGTAACACGTTGTGATTTTGATATTTAATGAAATTTAAGAAAATGGTAACATGTTTTTATAAAGTAATTCCGTAGATTTATTTTATATGCTTTAGTATAAAGTATTACTTAAGTGATAGAAATTTAAATTGTTACTTAAGTATTAAAGCCTTTAATTCTTTAATATTTCAGATTTAATTATTACACTTATTAAAGTGTTACTGACATAAATATATATGTATGCACACACACAAACACACACACACACACAGTACAGATACATTTTCAGCATTTTTTATTCATCACACACAAAACACAGACTATATATTTCTCTTACAAGAATATGCAAAAAGTCAATAATTAAATTGTAACTACATGAACAAATGAACATTTCTATTAGTTTCATTCAATATTTTAAATCATGAACAGCACAAAAATTCTACCCCACCCTGCAGCCCCTCGCTGGTGAGTTTTGCATAAAACATCCATTAAACTCACTTAAAAATGTAAAAGTTTTTCATACTGTGTAAAGTTCTGTCATTAAAAACTTCCTCAATAATTTTAGCGTAACAAAACAGCTGTGTAATAAATGCTCTGTGCCCATTCTCGGTTTTTGAAGTGTGTTATCTTCACAATACTGTGTGAAGTCAGTTTCTAACACTGTTGTTGTTTGTTGGATTTATTCTCAATTTCTAAGTTTTTGGTTGGTACTTAAGGATAAAATGCTTGCATGAAAGACATGCATCTTTATATATTTTTTAAAAATCTCTTGGGGTCTGAAAAGTAAACACTGCAAGTCAAATGTCTGCCTATTTCCTGTATTTGTTTGTGCAGCTTGCCAGCTCCAAGAGAATATGGACAGAAGACCTGGAAATGAAGTTGAATGATAATAGTTGGATGACAGTGATGATAAAAATGAATACAGTAATAAGTGCAGATAGAAAGATAGTGAGAAAGAAAACGAAAAACATGTCTGTTGTGTGAAAAACATGAAAAACGTGTGTTGTTCTCCGTGTGTCATTCGAAACATGGCTGCTTTTCCAAATAATCACAGACTTCAAGGGCAGGCCTAAGGGAGCTTATTCTCCTTCCCATGAGTCTCTGCTCTTCAAGTTCTGTTTACAGAAAGACAAACATCTGCTTGTCTTCCTTTTACCCTTTCTCATGCTCACTAAAGGGAAGTCACGTTATCTCTGCAATTTTTGTGGATTTCTGTAAAGATTAACATATAATGCACATAAATAAGATTAACAGTAGTCTAGTCCTTTATTTAGCTCTTTATCTCAGGCTAATGTGTATGTCTGTCAGCCTGTTTTGTGAATATATAGAAGATCTTGTAACAGTGAAAAGAATAAAAAGTTGTAAAAACATCTTGTAACAACAGAACATTTTATAAAAAAATGTACAAAGTTTTCGTCTATTATTATTATTATTATTGTTGTTGTTATAATTATTATTAGTTTATTTTTTATTTAATTTATTTTTTGTGTGCATCTTCCTGATAAAAGTTGAGGCAATAACTGTGATATGTTCAGAAGTCCGGTCCTTCCTTCTTCAGGTTTTTGTAGTCTGTATTAATGGCCACAAACTAAAGAAGAGGGGGAAAAAGAAAACATGCAAAATTGTATGGCAAATGGAGACAGGCAGTAATGTTATATTGGCAACTTTCTTTCTTTCATTCAGTAAATATTTGACTCCTCTAAACGCTCTGCTTAACATCACAGACTGGCAAGGGTTCCTGCGGCATCTTTACACTGATGCTCCATCATGTCAACCAATGAGCATATCACATTGATGCATGCATGCAAATAAACAGCTGTCAATATATCCAGCCGAAAGATCAATGTATTAAGAGTATTTATTGACCAGCATTTAGTTTTCATTCTCTATTGTGTTGAAGAAGTGAGACTTACAGTCTACTGGGCAAGGAAGCCCAGCTCATGTGCTGCAATTCAGACCATCAGGGAATTAAGATCCAAAGGAAATACCAAAACATCCTGTTCTACACTGATGAAGCCACTTGGTTGCGTGGTGAAACATGGTGAAATTCTTAAACTTACAGATGAACCAAAATAAATTCTTTGAAATCAGCACATTTATGAACAATTCTCACACATCTATCAACAATAATCAGCTCCCCAGTTACCTAAAATGCAACTGTGACTAAGTGTTTGCAAATAGTAAGTTAGCTACAGGGCAGTTGCTGGAGGGGGGAAAGGTGACAATGATTATTGTGGCCCCTCTAACGTGACTTCAATGCAACTAAAATCTGCTTTTTTAATATACAATATATGTATATTATATATATGTGTATATATATATATATATATATATATATATATACACACACACACACATAATTAATATTAAACTGGTATTAGTACTAATAAATCTGAACTAGACAAATCATAACTGAGACGATTATTGTTTTTTTAAGAAGCATGGACTCTTTTTAACAGGCTGTTATGAAGCATTTTTACAATAATTAACATGTTTCTTTAAAAAAAAAAGGGTATACTTGTATAAAACTATATTTTGTGTAATAGTACCTTTATATCAAATTACAAAACAACAACAAAAATAATAATTAAAAATAAAATAAACACTTAACACTGCTGATATGATATCAACAGTGGGCTTATGTACCTTGTACTGGTAGCTTGGACTGAGCTTATTCCAGGGTTCAGGGTTGCTGCTTTTGTTCCAGCTGTTAAGAGTCAAAGATAAAACCATAAAATAAAACTAAACCACTATTTCTTTAGTATTAACTAACTAAATCTTATTAAACTGTTTATTATCTTCAGTGGCATTAATTTTTGATTTTCTCCTGTTACCATTTTCTTACAAAATGTTTTTTTTTTTTCTTGCCGTCACTCAATGAGTCAACACTGTCAGATACAAAAATATAATGCATTAAATGAATGAAGACTATGGGGTGACTTTGAGCTGACTTTCAGCTCCACTTGTTGAATTGTGAGTCAGTCAGATGAAAAAAAAAAAATGTGGCCTGACAACAAATGCAATAGCCGTTTTTATTTTTATGATGTTTACTGAAAAGTTAATTATCAAAAAAAAAAAAAAATTCTGACGTCACTTTTAATATGCTTTGCCCATTAATGTATTTTGTTTAATTGTAAAGTAATAATTTCCTTACGTGACATGAGGTCCTCTGGCAAGACGAAACAAATAAAGGAACGCTCCACCCATGCCCAGACAGATGAAGAAAAACTGTGGGATGAGCTGTGAAAGAATATATGATTTATAAATTGCTCTCTTATAAAGTGTTATAAAAATGAAAATAAAAAAAGTTCTTTGTATAGTTATATTAGATATTTGATAAGAATATTTGAAAGCTTTTTTTGTCTCTGTCACTGATCCAACTGTTCTATTTTCAAGTTTCAACTGTGTTTTATTTCAATGTTTTAAATCTTTGACATGCATTCACTGTAGATAGGCATATTGATTTAATACTACACTGTTACTCAGTGGCATCTTTTCAATTACTCAGAGGTTAAATAAAAAATACATTTAATCCCATGGAACATGCAATACTATTGTTTATATCTGCCTAATTAGATGATGCGGATTGATTTATTACATAAAATAAATCTTTTAGAAAACAGATTCAAAATACTCACTCCTGGGTGTTTCTTGACCTGATCTCGGACTTTCCGCAGCATCTTTACTGGAGATTTTAGAGCAGAACTGTGCGTGTCTGTGTGTGTTACAACTGCTATGAAGGGGAGGGGGAGGGGGAGGGGGAGGGGGTTGTGGGTGGAGGATGGACAGGAGGTTGCTCAAGGAAGGAGAGAGTAAGAGAGAGAAAAAGAGAGAGGAGATGATATAGAATCAGGGTAACACTTTAGAATACAGTTCTGTCATTAGTGATGACTACACAGGAATAAATGACTAATGCGCTGTTTACATTCTAATAACTGCTATTAACTAACAAGAAACTCTGATTAACGCATCAGTAAGTGATAGTGCTCAGTCGAAAGTGGTAGTTCACTGTTAGCTAATCAGTAACTACTATTTTTTCATATCTCCAAGAGAACTACTAAAAACTACTATATACACATGTTCATAATTAATGTGAATGATGTACAAAATGTATAATTAATTCTAAAGTGAAGATCATGGTAACCCACTAGTAATTACCGAAATCAATGTAAGCTATTGAGGTATATGTAAGGTTTTGGATAGTAATGACTCAAGTGTTACTACATCCTTCTAAAGGAAGTACTAATTATTTGGATCCGCATTCTAAAGTGAAGATCATAGTAACCCACTAGTAACGACTCAAGTGTTACCAAAGCCATCACAAGTATGACTGTCCAGAACCTTACAAAAACCTCAACAGTTTTTAATGACTTTAGTCATTACTAGTGGGTTACCATGATCTTCACTTTAGAATTAATTATACATTTTGCATTATTTACATTAATGATGAACATATATATATAGTTGTTCCTAGTAGTTGTCTGGGAGATATGAAAAAAATAGTAGTTACTGATTAGCTAATAGTGAACGACCACGTTCAATGTTAGTAGTGCATTAGTCATTTGTTCCTGTGTAGTTATTAATTAATGACGGAACCGTATTCTAAAGTGTTACCAGAATCAGATGATATTGTATCAGTAACAATGACCCTTAATAGAATAAGCAATTTTTTTAGAGTGAACAAATCCTTTATTACAACAAACCTGAATCCATTTTAATGAAACTATTTAAGTCTCCCTTCTGATAAAAAAATAAATCAATTAACCAATTAAAAAAATAAAGCTATAAACCTTATGTATAGCTAATTAACACCATAACATGTTAATGTTTTAAAATGTTATTAAATAACATTTAATAGAGCAGAAGAGCATATGGCCCGAGCAAGCTCGAGATCGCATGCACCCACAACAAGACAAAATGTGGAGCGTGGGTGTCCAAACTCCGACACGAAACCAAAACTCATCAAGACATGAGTGCCGGGATCCAAACACCATGCTCCAACAAGAAATGAAAACTAGACACAATCAGCAACAATAAATAAATAAATAAATAAATAAGTGGAAGCAAATGACACTGGAAGCCTTGACACATTCATCTTATAAATGGAACACTAAGGATTTCTTTTTACTGGCCTGGTTGGGTGGTTTAGTGGTTCATATTTTACTTGTCCTGACAAAATTGTTACTGGCCTCATCAAAAAAAAAAAAAAAAAAAAAAAGTTATTTAGAAACATTTATGGCCAGATTTACTAACAGCTTGCGTTATTTCTGCACCTGACCTTATTGAATATGCATGTGTAGGAGTTTCCCTTTCAGACACAAAATTTCTGGGAGAGAAGTATCAAAATTATTCACACAATTACAAGTTGTGTTTGTTAACATTAGTTAATGCACTGTAAGCTAACGTGAACAAACAATGAACGGCTGTATTTTTGTTGACTAACGTTAAAAAAAGGTGTGCTTACTTTTTGGCTACACACTTAAAAGTATGTACTTTTTTCCATTACTTGGGAGAGGTAAGTGAGCCCTGTAAATTAGTTCCCCTTCAGTCGTTTCACTACGACGTTACATATGGGAACGCGCTTGAGAGTCCAATCATCTCCAAGCCTTATTCAAAAGGCCAATGAACATTCATAAACATTGGCGAGTGGTATTTGCATGCCGAGCCACATACGGGTATATAAGATGGCGGCGTGCAACCACTCATTCAGACTTTTGCTTCAGAGCCTCGTTTCCTAAGCCAACGAAAAAATAAAAAAGTGTTCCTGAGTTGCCACTCTCTCTGCTGGCGTGCTGCCAAACAACTGAAAGAGCTTCATCTAAAAGAGCGTTTGGCAGCCGTCAGCATAATCCTGCGGGCTGCCGTTTTCACGGCATTCAACGAGCCTCCCGCATTCCAGCGAGCCTGCCCGTTTGAGTGCACAGTTGTGCCGCGGTTCCTCCCTGGGCGGACCGGGATTTCAAAAGAGTGAATTTCTCATGGCTGTCGATGGCATCTTCCCGGTATGCCTCTCCGGCCGTGCGCTTCCGGGTGCGGTAGTTTCCTCGCCTCACTGGACGGACATGATCGCTGTCTCATGTGCCTGGGCCGAGAGCACGCTGAGGCAGCGTTCACGGATGGTACATGCGTTCATTGCGAACGTATGTCCATGGCCGCGTTAAAGTCCCGCCGCTCATTCATGAGTAGGCACCCCTTGTTGTCTTCCCGCGGTAAGTCATTGAGCCGTCAAGGTTTTTCGGCTACCACGGCGAGGCACTTGGGGGACATTCAGGTGACCGTGCAGAATGTTCCGTCGGCCCCCAAAGACCCGCGGACTTCTGCGTCACCACGCGGTCCCGTTGAGCTGTCAGAGCAGTATACCTCCCCGTACAGCGGGCTGGGTGTCTCCTTTGGCGCTCCCCAGGAGATCGAGATGTCTGCGGCAGCATCAGAGGGAGAGTCAGACGGTGAGGCTGACAACTCGAGACGGATGCCGAACTGTCGGCTATGCTCCTCCGAGCCGCCAGGGAGATCGGTCTGGAGGTGCCCAAAACACCTCCGGCTGGTCCCTCTAGGCTGGATGATTGGTATCTGGGGAGGGGCGCCACCGCGCTCTCCCCCAGTGCCTTTCTTCCCGGAGGTGCATGAGACTTGGCGAGCCCCGCACTCTTCTCGTCCACGTCCCAGCTCCTCTCCCCTCGCCTCTCTCGATGGCGGTGCAGCCCGGGGTTATGAGGCGGTCCCTCAGGTCGAGCGCGCTGTCGCGGTGCATCTATGCCCACCCGGCGCTGCCACCTGGCGGGATCGGCCCCATCTCCCCTCCAGGGCGTGTGAGTTCTCGTCCGCTCTCGCGGGCCGGACTTACCACGCAGCTGGACAGGCTGCCACCGCCTTGCACGCCATGGCCACCTTACAGGTGTACCAGGCCAAGGTGTTGAAACACCTGCACGAGAGGGGTTCTGACCAGGGTGCAATAGAGGAACTCCGCGCCGCCACCGACTTCGCCCTCCGGGCTACGAAGGTGACAGCGCGTTCTGGTCAGGTGATGTCCACCATAGTGGTCCAGGAGCGACATCTATGGCTGACCCTGGCCCAGATGGCAGATGTCGACAAATCACGGTTTCTCGACGCTCCTGTCTCCCAGGGCGGCCTATTCGGCGACACCGTGGAGGACTTCGGCCAGCAGTTCTCGGCGGTTCAAAAGCAGACGGAGGCGATTAAACACATCCTGCCCCGCCGCGACATCCAACCACGTCCGCGGGGCCCCAACCTCTGCCTGCTCGTCGCTGAGGGCGCCCCCCCGTGGCATCCAAACAACCAGCTCCGTCCCCTGCTGAGGTACATGACGCCAGATTGGCAGCCCGACGTCGAGCTGCCCGCGTCTCAGGGGCCGGTCACCCGCAAAAGATCTGCGGCAACCCGGAGGTGGAGAGAATCGCTCTTTGGGGGATGACAACATCAACGTCCCCACTCCCGGTGGAGACCTCCTTCTGGGATCAGTCCCCTTCCCCATCCCCCCCCAGGCTGCCCCACTGCGGTCATGTCGGTCAACGTCCCTTTGATACCCCTGGCGACCAGGCTGGGAGCCTGGCTTCAGCTTCCCAGCCCCTCGCGGTGGTTGATTCGGATGGTACGTCTCGGCTATGCGATTCAGTTCGCCAGGCGTCTGCCCAGGTACAGAGGCGTCCTTTCCACTTCTGTCCATTCAGACACACATGCCGCTGTGCTTCGTGCGGAGGTTGCAGTCCTACTGGCGAAGGACGCAATCGAGCCTGTCCCTCCAGCCGAGATGTTTTACAGTCTTTACTTCATCGTTCCCAAAAAGAGCGGTGGGTTAGGACCCATCCTGGATCTTCGAGCCCTGAATCGGTCCCTTCTCAGGCTGCCGTTCAAGATGCTCACGACGAAGCGCATGCTAACATTCCAGGAGAACTCAACCGTGCAGCTGACCAGCTCTCACGGCAGTCCACCCATCCTGGAGAATGGCGACTCCACCCCGAGACAGTCCAGCTGATTTGGAGCCATTTCGGGGGGGCCCCATATAGATCTGTTTGCTTCCCCCGAATCCTCCCACTGCCAGCTGTTTTACTCCCTCAACGAGACTCCCAACAGCCTCGGCAGGGACGCACTGGCACACAGCTGACCTCCGGGGCCCAAGTACGCCTTTCCCCCAGTGAGCCTTTTTGCACAGACACTGTGCAAGATCAGGGAGGACGAGGAGCAGGTTCTGCTGGTTGCGCCATACTGGCCCACCCGGACCTGGTTCCCAGAACTCATTTCTCTCGCGGCAGCCCCTCCCTGGAAAATCCCCTTGAGGAGAGACCTTCTTTCTCAGGGGATGGGCACAATTTGGCACCCGCGCCCCGACCTGTGGAACCTGCACGTCTGGCTCCTGGACGGGACGCATCAGACCTCTCCGGCCTTCCACAGGCCGTGATAGAGACTATCACTCAGTCCAGAGCCCCCTCTACAAGACAGGCTTATGCGCTGAGGTGGGGTCTGTTCGTCGACTGGTGTTCCTCTCGCGGGGAGGACCCACAGAGATGTACGATTGCAGTAGTGCTTTCCTTCCAGCAAGAAAAGTTGGAGCACAGGCTGTCCCCTTCAACTCTCAAAGTGTACGTTGCTGCCATTGCAGCGTACCACGATGCAGTGGATGGAACATCCCTAGGTAAGCACCAACTCATCGTGAGGTTCCTGAGGGGTGCGAGAAGGGTTAATCCCCCCAGACCGCACCCCATACGCACTTGGGACCTCTCCGTCGCCCTCCAGGGCCTGCAGGAGGCCCCATTTGAGCCACTTGCGTCGGTTGAGCTAAAATATCTGTCACTTAAGACAGCGCTCCTGACCGCACTGGCCTCCATCAGGAGGGTAGGGGACCTACAAGCCTTCTCTGTCGACGAAGCGTGCCTGGAATTCGGGCCCGGCGATTCTCACGTCATCCTGAGACCCCGGCCCGGTTATGTGCCCAAGGTTCCCACCACGCCTTTCCGCGATCAGGTGGTGAACCTTCAAGCTCTGCCCCTGGAGGAGGCAGACCCAGCCTCTGCGCTGCTGTGTCCAGTTTGCGCTCTGCGTATATACATGGACCGCACTCGTCACTTCAGACGCACCGAGCAGCTCTTCGTCTGCTTTGGAGGTCAGCAGAAAGGGAATGCTGTCTCCAAACAGAGGTTGGCCCATTGGGTGGTAGATGCCATCTCCCTGTCGTACCAAAACCAGGGAGAGCCATGCCCCTTAGGTGTTCATGCCCACTCCACAAGGAGTGTTGCCTCATCCTATGCGTTGGCTCATGGCGCCTCACTAGCAGATATCTGTAGAGCTGCAGGCTGGGCGACACCTAATACCTTCGCTAGGTTCTACAACCTTCGCTAGGTTCTACAACCTTCGCGTCGAGGCCGTGTCCTCTCGTGTCTTAACACAGACATCAGGCGAGCGGGAGACCGGCTGGTGTCAGCTTGCTGCGCCACTCCTACAGGATCCGTGCGCTATATCCCTCAGTTGTTCCCTCCGGTAAACCTTGGGTCCTCCATGCCCCGCAGTCAGGCCTAGCTGCGGAGTAGTGCTTGACTGTGCTCCGGCTGGGTCTCCTTCGCCCAGCAGGTTGTGGCAACATGTTTCAGTATTTTTCCACGGTCAGCCAGAAGGCCGATGTTTCCCTCATATATCCTTAAAATCTATGGATATATTGAATTTCTTTTGTTCCACATGTAGAGATTTCATGTGCTCCGCCCCTCCCCAACTCCTGCTTCAGTACAACTGGCATCCCTGTGGGGCCCCCCTATTGGCCCCCAGGGCGTTGGGAAGGTTACGCTCATATCCGTCTGCTGACACGTCCGCCTGTTGGCACGCGGTGTGTTGCGTAACGCGACGTCTGGTTCGTGGCCTGTTCCATGGGTCTGTTCCCATATGTAACGTCGTAGTGAAACGGCTGAAGGGGAACGTCTAGGTTACGTACGTAACCCTCGTTCCCTGAAGGAGGGAACGGAGACGTTACATCCCCTGCCACGACCTTACGTCGCGCTGACGCCGGGCTGCAGCTCGGCTCCTCAGCAAAAGCCTGAATGAGTGCTTGCACGCCGCTATCTTATATACCCGTATGTACGGGGGAGTGGCTCGGCATGCAAATACCACTCGCCAATGTTCATGAATGTTCATTGGCCTTTTGAATAAGGCTTGGAGATGATTGGACTCTCAAGCGAGTTCCCATATGTAACGTCTCCGTTCCCTCCTTCAGGGAACGAGGGTTACGTACGTAACCTAGATGTTTTGGCTTGACATTTGAAGGCCATAAAAATGTTTTTATTTTATAGTGTCATATCATAATTTACTGACTACTTAAATTTTTCATTCTTGTGTTTTAATGATGTTAAATTTAAAGGATTTATTGTGGAGTAATGGGAAATAAAATAGCTTAAGCTATATAATAATGTGTGTTAAGGTTTAGTTTTATTTACAGTCTTTTTACGTTATTTCTGAATGAATGAATCAGCCATTCCAAAACATTACCTTTGTTCTTGTTTAACCATTTTTTTGGTAGAATGACTTGTGCGCTTGGGGTCGTTGTCTTGCTGCATCGTGGTTTACTTACTCTTTAAATTTTAGTTCATGGACAAATGTTCTGACATTTTTCTTTAGAATTTGCTGGTATAATTGAGAATTTATTGTTCCATTAATGATGGCAAGTCGTCCTGGCCCAGATGCAGCACCATGTTTCACAGATAGGATGAGGTTCTTCTTATGCTGGAATGCAGTGATTTTCTTTCTCTAAACACTTTTTATTTAAACCAAAAATTATATTTTGGTCTCATCCGTCCACAAAACATTTCTCCAACAGCCTTCTGACTTGTTCACATGATCTTTATTAAACTGCAGACAGGCAGCAGTGTTTTTTGGAGAGTTGGCTTTCTCCTTGCAACCCTGCCATGCACACCATGGTTGTTCATTGTTCTCCTGATGATGGACTCATGAACTTCAACATTAACCAATGTGAGAAAGGCCTTTGGTTGTTTAGAAGTTATCCTGGGGTTCTTTGCAACCTAGGAAACTATTATACATCTTGCTTTGGAGTGATTTTTGTTGGTCGACCACAGGAGCGTAACTGTGGTCTAGAATTTCCTCCATTTGAACACAATCTGACTGTGAATTTGTGAAGTCCAAACTGTTTAGAAATGGTTTTGTAACCTTTTCCAGCCTGATTTTCCAGCCTGAAACAACAACTCTTTTTCTGAGGTCCTCAGAGATTTCCTTTGTTTGTGCCATGATTTACTTCCACAAACATGATCAGACTTTAATAGATCCCTGTTCTTTAAATAAAACAGGGCATAAACCTGATGCCTAATTGTCATCCTATTGACTGAAAACACTTCTAAACAGATAGATTCACATACTTTTGCAACTCACAAATATTTAACGCTGGATAATTTTTCATAATAAATAAATGATAAAGTATATATTTTCATCTCGTTTGTTTAATCAGGTTCTCTTTGTCAGTTCTTGTTTTTGTTTTTTTTTTTAGTTCTAATTTTTCAAAATTCTTCTTGTAGAACTATGGTCATCCTTACAGAAAACACACACAAACTCAGATATGCCGTAAAATACAGCTATGACCAGCAAGAGACACAAAATTACTCTCAATGATCAGGCCTGGATTAACACAGTGTAGTGCCCAAGGGTAACCACATTTGAAGCTGTGAATAGGCTCGAAACCAATGACTCTCTCCACCACTTTCCCTTCCTCACTGACAAATCAAAAAATTAATGTCAACTGGTCAACGTGCAGCATATCAGGGGTTGAGTCTATGATGACGGAGAAATACTTTGCATGCTGTAGTTTGCCTGCAATTTTTGTCTTTACTTTCACAGCCATTAAGCAAATTAACTCCTCACACGCAGTAGATGACCGGTATGATGTTGTCCCTCATGTTGTCATCATTTTGACTTTTCTGTGTGTTCTTTTAAAAACGGATCAAACTGTGCAATAAGTTCCAGCAGTCCAAGGTAACTGCCATTACTTGATGAGCACAAATGTTCATTATTGTTCATCATGAATGCTAGTCCTCTCTCACTTAAGAATTTAATTACAGCGACAATGCGTCTTGAGACCTCCTTCCAATATTTTCCCTCAGCATCCCTCTGCTGCCTGAGTAAAGCATCTTCTGTGCCCACATTCTAAAGTCAGCATGCTGTGCCTATGGTTTGAACTCTTCTCATGGTCCAAAATCCACTCAGGATGTCTCCAGTCAGAGAACCCAGATGTACAAGCATTACGCTGTGAGGATAGCAGTTTACAGGCAAAGCAGTGAACCATACCTGCTGATGGTGAGTAAACCAACCACTCTCTAGACACTACCTCATTGTTTTGGAGACAACAATGCAATAAATCATTAATAAGTGATCGTGTTTTACTTCCAATACCGATGTTCCGCACAGATGCTGGGTATTTAGGTACCCTATTCTTAAAGGCAGCAAGACCTTGAGAAATAGCAACTTCCCTGAACGTGGTCCGATAATACTAGCAACACTAGGATGCAATTAAATCGGATAACCAGAGGTGGGTGATATGGTTTACATCTTCTACCACATTTTGAGCTGCAGTAAATAAGATTTTGCCCTCTTGCAGCTGAAGTGTAAAATTGACTTTTTGCCTGCAAATGTTTCTTTAACTTTTTTTTTTCCCCAGTAAATTTAGTTTTAAGAACAAATGATTTCTTAAATGGTCACCTTATTGAATGCTCCTTTGTGTTAATAATGTTGTTCTCTCACCACATCATGCACACACAGTAACAGCTGGATCTTGTTTTCTTTATGGATGTGACTATATCTAGACTAATGATGTCAAAGTGACATTTCCTGCAAAATCCAACAGCTTGAAATCAGTTATTTTTAATGCACTTATTTGATGCAAGTTAGTGCATATGTTTGCACATGCTTAAAATTTTATTTTATATTATATACTCGTATTTGCATAGTTTTTAACTGACTTTTTTTGAACAGCAATTTTGAGGTAATTGATGAACCGTGATATTACATTATATAAATCCACATATGGGTTGTGTTTTTAAGCATATGAAATTACCGCTGAAAATTGTAGGGGTTAACAAAAATAATTTGTTGAATAAGTACATAAATATAAGTGTTCATTTTATAGAGATCATTTCTAAATGCACATCCTCACCCATCTGTGGGAATATGTCCAGTCTGTGATATAAATATTTATTTATGTTAGAAAGTGTTTTAATTTTTTTTTTTTTTACATAATGTTTACCATTTCTTTAGTATGTTCACATATTACTTATTATTATTATATATATATATATTTTAATATTGCCAGATTCTGTCCTCCATTAACAATGGAGATCAATGTGCATATGAAAGAACATGAGTGATAATCATGCCTCATATTTCAAACTTATGTTTGCTGAAAGAGCAGTCTGTCATCAAGCTCATCATTATGTTGAAGATATGATCTCTTCAGCTGTTCCTGGAATAAATGGCCATAATGATGCTGGTTACAGGGGACAAAAAAACAGACCATCCTGCCACCGAGCTTTGAACTGAAGCAGATGTTGGAACTGAATGAAAGATCAAAGACTATCTGTAAATGTCTCTCACTCATGCAGCAGGTGAAAGCACTATGTGTCACCTCCAATACAAAAAAAACCTGTTGTGAAAGATGCATGCCCACAGCAACACACACTCACACACACGCATACACACAAATCCTTGAGCCATTGCAGACCTGAGACAAATGTTAACTTTGATGGTTTCAGCTATTCTTCTTCTAAGGAAATTTATTTATTTTTCTATTATCAAGTGAATAGTTGTCTAGGTAAATGCTTAGTATACACAGTTTAAGATGGTACTATGAAAGAGATAGTTCGAAAGAATAACCACACCCCCAAAATACCACATCTCACAATCTCACACACAGTGAAATAAAGTAAGTAATTCACAATGAGGCATACAAACACACGGTTTATGTAAAGTCTGTGATGACCAAATATGTGTCAGGTGTGTACTCGGGAAATGGTGCCCTCATGTGGAGTAATGATACATGTACATTCTTATTATCCTTACCTTTCTTATGAATCTCAGTCAGTTATTTATAGTTTGTGCTTGTGCCTTTGAGTATATTAAAAACTATCCAATGAAATATCCTCTTGTAAGTCTTTAATCTAACCTTCCTTCTTTCTTTCAGAGTTGTCTTTATAATATCTATACAATATGATAACACTTTAGTATAATTCTGACTGTTTACTAGTTACCTATTAGCATGCCTATTATTAACATATTGGCTTTTTATTAGTGCATATCTGTATGTCATGTTTTATATTATATAGAGCTTAGTACATAAAGCAAAACATTTATCTTTTAGCCAAAATAAAATAATTTAGGGGGAAACTGAAACAGAAACCGATGCTGGGCTTATGTAGACTCTCTCATTAGGCACAAATCCAAATGGTTCCATATTTATCTGGATGGCAAACTATGATTATTTTGTAAACCACTTCACTTGCGTTCCAATATCCATGTAAAAAACAAAATGTGCTTGGCATAATATCATGGCGGTACGGTGCTCATGCTGAGTGGCACAGATTGTACTATGGCAGTGGTTTCAAACTCAATTCCTGGAGGGCCACAGCTCTGCACAGTTTGGCTCCAACCCTAATCAAACACACCTGATCCAACTAATTAAGGTCTTCAGGATTACTAGAAACTATTAAGCAGGTATGAGTTGGAGCTGGTTGGAGCTAAACTCTGCACAGCTGTGGCCCTCCAGGAATTGAGTTTGAAACCACTGTACTACAGACTATTTAAATTGAGTAGTATGGTTTTTCATATGTTTGGCTGACTGTATTTTATTATGATAATGAACAGGCTGCGTCTTCGGGTTAGCAATAGCTTGTTTGCAATTACGTGATTCTATTTTAGATGCGATCCTTACATTATGAAAAGGAGCAAATTGCATAAGAGTATATATGATGCTCAGTTAATCTTGCTTCTTGGAATATAATAATACAATAAATGTATAGTAACACCTTTATAAAGGAGGACATAATAAAGGACATAGTAGTAAAGTGTGATGTGATGTGACATGACAATACATGATGTAACATGAGTATAATCTGATCAATTAAGAAAAAAGAGCTTAGAAATAAATAGGCTTGTTAGACTTGAAGCAGCTGTACACAGACTGGTTGGGGTATGATATCAAAGTACAGCTAAAGAGCATTGGAGAGCAGATGGCTCTGTATTCTTTTGAATCACTCTTGCCTACTTTTATGTCATACATAAAAGTGTTGTGTGTGTCCCCTGGTGTTCCTTATTGCCAGACCTGGGGGGTGTCCAGAAAGCAGCATCTATCTATCTATCTATAGTTGTATGTAGAGCCCTGCATTTCAGCCCGAGCCCGAAGGGCCCCAACTTTTTTTACTCCCCTAGGGTCAGGCTTCGGGCCAATTTTCACATTATATTTCAGCCGTAGGCCGGGCTTGCGGGAGTCTCCTTATTTTTATATTTTAGACATCCAAAAAAAATTCTGCGCTGGTGGAAACAACATGAGACTTCGCTTTCACTTTTGTTTCCGTCAACAGCAGCAGCAGCTGGAACAGTTCAGCATTCAAGCACACATAATAGGCTAAAGCTTGCCACAAAGCACCAGCAAAAGTTATTACCATGAATGTGTTGGGGGAAAATAGCAAGGAGATTTTTTCATTATTTAATAATAAACTAGTGTTTTCTGAGTCAGTGTCGCAGGGATAAAGTTTTTGATCCTGACACCGCCATCTCCTCTTTGGACGTGCCTTTAGAGAGAAATGCATCTTTACAGATTACATAATTAAAGATTTTTTGTTTTTGATTTGTTTTAGTTCATTAAGTAATAATTTAAAGCTTTCTGTAGATATATTTATTATGTCTGTGAAGTATGTATTTGCTAAGTTTCGGTTCATTTTTGTAAAGCGCTCCTATTGATTGCGCATAAGTGCACACAAATAAAAGTAGACCCTTTACAGTTCTGAATGATGTATTACTCTAACCTTTATGAGCAAAAATGACAGAATATTTTAAATTGTTTCCACTGAAAATAATGCAAGTGATCGCGCTGGCACCTCCACATTTTCTATAAGGTATTTTTAATAAAAAACATTTGATATGACATTATATAATTAGCATCAAACAAACAATATAATTCTTATTCTCAAGGATTAAAGATTAAACAAAAAAAAAAAGTATGTAAGTATGTAAATGACCTTTTGAACAATAGAAGAACAAAGAAGCAGTATGGCGCGTTTTATCTTAACATCCGTTTCCATAGTGACTCGTTGATTCGTTGTTCTGTTGAGACTGTCTTGCGTGTTAACCAGGAACATACTCTGAGTTGAATGAACTTACTCTCTGACGCGTTTTTGGAACCAGCATACCTTAAGTAAGCAAGGTTTGGGTTAATCAACCTAGAGTTCAGGGTTTAGCAGATGGTAAGTGTGACGGATGTTAATAAGAGTGTGTACTCACGATCTAAGAACATTTTAATTTTGTTTTGTATCTTATTTGTGTCCTTTTTGGAAAAGACTTCTATATTCATGTTATGCCGTGACGTAATTTCTGTTCAGCCCGCGCATCCATATGGTTGGATAAATGTTTTTAACAATTTATTTTGCACTGTATTTGTAGCATGGTTTCATGTATTTTATTTTTGATATGTTATTATTGTGATGCTTACTCAGACCACGCTGAGCATGCTGAAGAGATGTGGAAAAAATAAATAAATAAAAAATTCACAGAACAAAATTATTTCTCTTTGTTGTACTCTCTCTCTACTCAGTCCAGCATCTGCATGCTCCATGTTAATAAACCTTCCATCAGCAGCAGTTCCTGTGATCCGTCTCTTAATTTATAACACAACGCAGATTGTAACAGTGTCAAAGGAACACTGGTTACATAAGTTAACCTGGCTTTTTATTGAAACAGTGAAGTAAACCAAAATGCAAACACAATCCAAAGAGAGACAAGACTTGACCTGACTTGAACAAATTTGACATAAACAGACTTGACTTGGCATGAGTAGACTTGGCTTGGCATGGACAGACTTGAACAGACACATAAACTCACCAACAGCAGGTTACAACATCAATACATGACTAAAGACCATGGCTACATGAGGGCTATATATATATACCAAACAATCAGGTCACATGACACAAACTAACCAATGAGGAACAAGACACATGACTAAAGCAACCAATCAGAACATGACACATAAGGTGTGTTCGACTTAACGCAGCGCTGCGCAGCTCGATTAAATTCTGACTTGAAGCAGTGCATGCCGGTTAGAAATTTTGTCCGACTTGAGGCGGCGCTGACGCCTCGTGACTGTCACATGTGGCATCAAAGTACCACGATAGCGATTCGAGAGCAGCCGACTGACTCAGCTGGCGCAGTTTCTTCAGAGCGGCTGCAGGAGCTCTGATGACCACATGGCTGTTTCACGACTGGCCAGATTCACTGCACGACAATGATCACGTGTGTTTTGGGTTTATTCTAACATCCTCAAGTCCGATAATGCTGACAAATCTGTGGTTTTAGAACAATAAAAGTGTTTTTACTGTAGTCGCAATGTTATATTGAGTCAGATCTATCATAAAACACTGGTAAAAGCATATATAACCCCACTTTACTAGTATTTAAATAGTATATACTTGTGTTTATCATTATTCTTGTTCAGATGGCGTTGTATTAAGCAGTATATGAAACGTGTTTCTGTTGCTCATGAAAACGCTTTTGAAAAGTCAGTGTATTTGATAAATATTGCATTTAATTCACTTCTTCTGTGATAGAGCATGCAAACACCGCAAGAGCTTCACTAATGAGAGTAAAAAGTGTCCGTCTTGACGCCTCCGTTTTCAACTCCGCCCCCGACTGCTCTTGGCTACTCTCGCTGATCGCGTCTGTAGCCGTAGATGAAGTCGAACACACCTATACACAAGGCAGGGATAACAAGAGGAAAAGGGAATCACATGACTAGACAAGGACCAGAGGTGGAAAGAGTACAAAAGTCTTCTACTCAAGTTAAGGTACCATTACATTAATGAAATTTTACTTAAAGGAGAAGTCCACTTCCAAAACAAAGATTCACATATAATGTACTCACCCCCTTGTCATCCAAGATGTTCATGTCTTTCTTTCTTCAGCATTTTTCTCCATATAATGGACTGCTATGGTGCCCCGATTTTGAACTTCCAAAATGCTGTTTAAATGCGGCTTTAAACGATCCCAAATGCGGTTGTAAATGATTCCGGCAAAACAATCGGTTATTTTCATTAAAAAGATACAATTTAAATACTTTTTAATCTCAAACGCGTCTTGTCATTCTCTCCTCGAACTCTGTGTATTATGGTTCAAAACAGGGTATGTCGAAAAACTCCGAACGTATTTTCTCCCTTAACTTCAAAAATCATTTCAAAATCATCCTACATCGTTGCAGAAGTTCTGTAACGTCGAGAGGGAGACGAGAGGCGAGGGGATCCATACACAAGCTTTTATTTGAATGACGAGACAAAGACATGCAGGGTCAGAATAACAGCAAACAGGTATATTAGGGTGAGGCACAATAGAAGTCCGTGAGGCTGGCGTGGGTCGATCAACGGCGAACATAATCCATAACGAGAGCCAGAAGAGTAATCCTTAAAACGAGCAAGAGTCCAGGAAGGCAGGCGGCAAGACAGACGAAACGAGAAGGCCAGGCGAGAATACTAAACTCAGGAAACTAGGAACTCAGGAAACTAGGAACACAGGAAACTAGGAACTCAGGAAACTAGGGAACACAGGAAATACCGGAACTAGGAAACTTGGGAAACTAGGAAACAGTGCTAGCACTAGGAGAGCGCTAAACGTGATTGATAAAGTTCTCCACATTAAACACTCCACAATAATCGGTGCTTACCGAGTGAAAGTCCGGGGCTTAAATAGGGCTGCTGATTGGCTACAGGTGTCTGGCGCAATTAGCGTGGTGGATAATGGGAGATGTAGTCCGGGGTGTGAATCAACAGTCTGTGTGTGATACTGGAGCGAAAGCGACATCTGGTGGTGAGCGGTCCGCAGAACACCGACCAGATTCGTGACAAGTACTGACCCAGTCTTTGCCAAGAGAACATGCAAAGAAGATCAAACACCCTTAAAAAAAAAAGGTAAAACAGTGATATAAGACGATTTTGAAGTTGAGGGAGAACAAGAGATGAGAATTTTTCGACATACACTAACTGTCATAAACCGGAAAAAAAAAAACAGTTCAGGCAGAGCGAGACAAGACGAGCATTTGACATTAAAAAGTATATCAATTGTATTATTTTTATGAAAATAACTGATCGTTTCGCTAGATAAGACCCTTCTTTCTCAGCTGGGATCATTTACAACTGCATTTGGGATAATTTAAAGCCGAATTTAAACTACATTTTGGAATTTCAAAATCGGGGCACCATGACAGTCCATTATATGGAGAAAAATCCTGAAATGTTATACGGTGAAAGAGAATGTTCTGGAAAGTGATTTTGTGCCTCTTTTTTTGATGGTACAATGACGTGTTGCTCACTAGTGAATCTCAGACTTCTGGAGGGAGTATAGATTGGTTGCAGTGAGTGGAGGTAGGCAGGCGCTGAGCCTGTGGCTATTCTATAAGCAAGCATCAGTGTCTTGAATTTGATGTGAGCCGCAACCGGAACCGTTGATGGGCAAGATTTTGCTCAGCAGCCAAAATTTTCCAGTTGGTGTCAAGGACAGAAAGAGGTCCAACAATGTTGTCAACAAGCAAGGCTACAAAACCTTGCAAACTTGTCAGCTGAGAATATTGTCTAGATGACATATAATCACTGTCATGTGAGAGAAGCCATCATCCATTGTGGAGAATGTTTGTTCTCAAAGTGGTTTTGTGTGATCACTTGGTACACAGCACAGTAGACAAACTGTCATGTATGGTTTTTATAAATACATTTCTCCAACAGAGTTTGTGAAACTCCATGATGACAAGTACATCATCTGTGAACAAGGTTGATGTCTCTTTTTTTCAACTGATTTGCATTTTCTGAATAAATAACATTATTAAATTATGCATTATGTTTTCCAAGTACTTTTCATCTCAACTTTGACGCCACTTTGACGCAATGACATCATATGGCTGTGCATACAACTCTTTCTTGTTATAACTTTTCTGCCTCCAGAACATTTTAAACTCCCATCTTCTAATGCAGTGGTTTTCAATCCTGGTCCTGGGGACCCACTGCTCTGCACATTTTGTATGTCTCCCTTATCTGACTCACTCAATTTAGCACATGGATCTCTCTCATAATGAGCTGATGATCTAAATCAGGTGTGTGTGTGTGTGTGTGTGTGGACCAGTTATTCCTCATATTGTGGAGTCGTAAATCTGTTGACGCAGTCAGGAACAAACAAACAAACAAAAAGCTTAATTTTATATATTAAGCCTTCAAAGTGCTCTCTAAAACTAGACCTGAGATGGCTTGTGTCCGTGAAATGAGAAAATTAAAACTGTTGTAGAGCTAAATCAAAATACATTGTTGGAAAGGACTTGACCAGGAGAGTGACATATGTTAGTATGAAGATTCTACCTGGCTCCTACTTTGAAATACTCAGACTGTATGGTCATGAAAAACCTGGAAAACTCATGGAATTTTAAAAAAGCAATTTCCAGGCCTGGAAAAGTTTTGGAGAAATAAATAAAACCATAAAGTTTTGGAAAAGTCATGGAAATTTGTTTCACAAATCTCTGTATGTTTGAATATATTTTAATTGCTAATATTTATTGGTTAAATTACAATAGTTAACTTTAGTGCAATCCGTCACGTGATGTTCTCTACACTGTAAAACAAGGATAATTTTGAGTGCCGTGTCCAGAAATGAAACGGGTCCGAAGTGAAGACTAAATATATCGGCTCAGAGTTCATGGGCCATTCATCAGCTCAAGACATTGCTGAGAAAATGAATAACTTGCTTTCAAGAACCTGGTCCAAATCTCAATGGATGGACCGAACGTAAATTGGAAAGTATTCTAAATACTCCAGAAGCAAGTGCAGAATGATGCGGGGTAGTCACTAATTAACATCGGTTTGTGCGGGCTGCACATTCATGATGAGAGGTATAAGAGGTGGCAAAGGATGGGAAGTTGAACACAGACTCTCTAGCTTGTATTGGCTGTTTCATGATTGCCCTGCCCGTCACAAAGATTTTATGACAGCAACGGGTTGTAACACGCCAATACTTAAGCTTTGTAAGCACCGGTGGATTGAGAATGTAAATGTGTCAGAAAGAGGATTGCTATTGGCCACATGTCAAACAGTACATCCAGATGGTAGAGAGAGGTGAACTACCCAATCCAAAAGTCATCAAGTCATTCGAAGAGGTAAAGATGCGCTGTGCTGATCCTCTCTTCCCAGTGAAAGTGGGAATATTCACCAGCATTGTGAGGGAAATTGACCCCTTACTCACCATGTATTAGTCTGACCAACCCATGCTGCCCTTTCTCTCTGGTGATATGTACAAACTGATTAAAGGTAAGGATAAACATAGATTGTGTGATTGTTAATGATGTTTAGTTCTATACACTGCAGTAATTAGAAAAACACACAAATATAAAATCATAGTTTTGACTTGTTTTCCATTTTATAATCTAGAGGCAGATGTTGAATATGTTTAAATAGTTTAAAAATAGTTTTTGTGTTCAGAAATGTCAAACGCAGGGCAGTGGAATGAATAAACAGTCTAGAGACGCTTTTTTAAAAAGATGATTTTCTTTTTTAATTAAGCAGACTGACCAGACCGCAAAGTTTCTTTTGCCATTTTAACTGAGGGAGGCGCCAACACGATCACTTATTATAATATTTAGATGAAATTAAAAGTTAAAGTAATATGTTTATTACTTTACTATTACCGTTTAGACTATTTATTGGTTTGTTTTTAGCTAACAGTTTATGTAATGTTCATTCTTGTAGTTTAGTAAATGTATTGATAGTTTAAAAAATTATTAAAAATGTAAGTTGCTTTTAGCTAAAACAAAAAACAAAAACAAATTAGTAAATTTAATTTGGCTTGGAAATGTACAAATTAAGTGATCAAACTGAAGAATAAAGTCACTTAATTTTAATTTTTTGATAGGCCTTATGGGACGATTTCTGAAGGAAAAGCATCTGAAGAAAAGCTCCTCCATGTCCCTTTTCAAGACAGCAGTCTGCACAAGGACAGTTCTCAGATTGATACTGGATTTGCAGCAGAAGCCACCTTCAACCAACTCTTCCAAAAACATTTCATAAAGGGAGAGACTAAAGATTAAGATGGGCTGCAAGAAACTTTTGATCACACTCCTTGAGAAGTTGCTGTGCATCATACATTAGTGAGAAGCATGCAGCGCCTTGACCCAAAACGCATGGCTGAAAGTAAGGAACTCTGCGTAACTCAAATGAAAAGGATGTTGCACACACTTGTTGAAGTTAGTTTAAGTTAAAGTTTTGAAATTATGTAAATGAGGCAGTGTGCAATGATATCCTTAGAGAGTTTAGAGAGTTTTGTGATTAGGCTGCTCTTCAGGTTAAGTTCAGGGAATTTAACCCCAAAACGACTCAAGTGGATACCCTGCTGTATGAGATCATGGGAACAAAACCATCATTTTCCCGAGTGTGGGATGTGGTGAAGATTCTTCTCAGAGGCTCATTGTTGACCATGTCAGATCTGTAGGGGACATAACTAAGGTCGAAATCACAAAGGAGCTGCTCCTTTCAGCTGCAGGAACCAGGCAGAAGTACCATGGGCACCTGGATGAAGAGAAGAAAAGAAAGAACAGCAAGCTGTTGACTTGAAGAGGAAGGTCTTCAGAGACGAGCTGGAAGATTTGAAAAAGAAGAGGGCTAAGATGGAGGCAGACATTTGAGAAATCAGCAGATGAATATGCAGAAAAGGCTGAATCTTCTGGCAATCTGACCTTAAGCACCAAATCCAACAGTTTCCACCATACTGCAAAAGAAAAGAAAGCATCTCTGCTCAAAATTGAAAAACAGATTGATGAGAAACTTTCAGAAATGAAAAAATAAACAGCGTTTGTTTTTGGGGGATGTAGAATTCAAATAAAGATGATAACTTTTTAAAGACAATTATCCAGCAAGGTTAATTTATGGCAGTTAAAGTTAAGGACAATGGTGCTGGACACTTTTATTTGTTTTTTAGTTTAACATTGTTGCCTCCCATTGATTTATGTTAATCATCTCTCATGGACTTCGGTGTTCTCAGGGTTTGATGTATTACTTTATGTAACTGTTACTTAAATAAATTGTTGTTTTGTATTCTAAACTACAAAGCTTGTCATTTATTTTAGTAAAAAATATGCTGTGGTAAAACGTGGATTTCTCTTCTTATTTAACATGTATACATAGACATTTCATGAAACATTAGGTCATGAATATTTACCTCAAAGTCATGGAAAAGTCATGGAATTTTACTGGTAAAAATGTATACGAACCCTGAATACTGAAATTTGAAACTTCACCCTTTGAAGGCTTATAATTTAACAACAAATTTAGCAACAAAAGGGGCTACAGATATGGGACAAAATGTTATAAGCTGCATCCCATTTCGTAGGCTACAGCCTTTGAAGGACGGATCCTTCACAGGATGCGGATAATGTGGACTTAGAAAGAAGCACAGAGCCTTCACAGGATTTCCTAATTGCGCCACCAGGTGTTCCCGATTACCGCTCCTGTTGTGTAGCAATGGTGTGAGAAGAGCTGCCATAGATGTTATTTGTTAATGAAAATTAAAATAGTGGTGCCTGAATTGATATACATTTTTTTTTCACATTTAAAGTGTAATTCAGTAATTATATTAAGTAGGTATTGGGTTTCAACTTGAATATTCTAGTGACATGAAAAAAATACAAAATATAAAGCGATTAAATGTTGACATATTTTACCAAAATGCTTTTATGATTTTATGTTGTTTATTATATTATTATTTATTATTATGTACATAAATGGACCATGGTGAACATTTATGTTTAGTTTTATACAGCTGAATATAAAAAGTTCACTCACAAATATTACTGCTGCTCATTAACGGCAGCTGTCACAGTTGATAGGCAACAAGAACAGTCCTCTATAGGCTAGACCAGTCCGAGTCCTTCAGAGGCAGTCTTTTTTAATATTCTAGCAATAATCTTTTGTCCGTTTCATTTGCAAAATAAAGTGGTGGAGTGTAACGAATTACATTCCTTAAAGATTCACATACAAATGAGAAGTAGTGTCCTTTTTTCCCCCTTACAGGAAAGCAACAATACAAAAACATGGTCTTTTACAATATGATGCACTGTTGTACATTAAACTGCCCAACAGTATATATAAGGTATTTTAAATGTAACAACATTGAACATATTCAGAAGTAAAATGCAACATACAGTACACAGTAGTGCAGCAGTAATATTAATGCAAGACCATCATATTTTTTTTCTGCAGAATGCATACGTTTACTCTTCATACTTTAATTGCATTACAGTACGAAGGATAATACTTTTACTTAAAGGGATCATAGGATGCCCATTTTCCACAAGTTGATATGATTCTGGTTGATATGAGTCTTAATGAAAAGTCTATAATATACTTTGGTTAAAAATTCTCAATGTTAGTGTAAAACAACACCCTTTTTACCTTATTATTACCTTTTACCAAAATGAGCTCTGCAAAAATCAACCCATTCTGATGGATTTTACCTTTAAATGCAAGTGAGCTCTGCTCGCCCCATCCCTCTCTTCTCTCTGTGGAGTGATGAGCTGTGCTCTGAGAGATTGTTTACGTTATCCGCATTTAGTGCGTTCAGCCGCAAAACTTGCTAACTAGCACATTATTAGGAAATGTGATTGCAGAGATTCATTAAAAAAAAAAAAAAAAAATTTATACTCAATTCTGCTGTAGGTGAAGCTGGATCAGAAATGATTTGCACGAACATTGATGCATTTATGTAGATCAAGAGGTGCATTCCCTTCACACAAACGTAATCCAGTGGCTCAGATGTCAGGAGTAAATGACAACTACTATGTTCATTATTACATCCAGCAACACAACACCTCTATCGCTCAATCTGAGATATTCTTGTCTAATTCCCTGCTCGAAACAATGGCGATCGGACTGTTACATCTGATTTAGGGTGGGTCTGAGGTTGTGAGCTCATGTCAATCAATTATTGTGGGAGTGTCACACCGACAGGCATCTAAGTATGAATGGATATTAGGGGATATTATTTTTACAGATTAATTAAAAACCACTGCATGGATTTTTATCATTATAGGGAAGATGTGTACATACACTGCCAACACACATTCATGTTCAAACAACATGTAAAAGTGAACTTTTCATCCGATAACCCCTTTAAGGCAGCAGTATTTTTTCCTCAATCCGCTAATAGTTTACTTAAAGTACTTCACTAAAGTAACTCAATATTTCTTCCACCAATTACTTTGTCAAAGCTCTACACAATTTGTCCTAACCTCATTTCCTTAAATCAGATCAGCCCCCTGTACTGCAGGATAAACCTGAATGTCCTGGTGCTGGAGAGTGGAAATATGCACTCAAACCCTTTGGAGACGATGTCCCACTGGCAGAGGCCGTACCAAGCTCTCTATTGTGGCAGCCCATCCAGGTACAGCAGCACCACCAGGGTCTTCCTGCTCAGCTGAATGAAAGTGTATATACAATATATGTGATATAAGTGTATAAACAAATGTTTTTTTTTTTCCCCCAATCTGTTTTATGTATTGTTAATTATTTTTTTATGTTGTTTTCTGATGTGAATTGAAGTTATTTTGTAATTAGCTGTAAGAAGTACTTTTAGTACAGAACAATTTGTTTTTATTTACAAATTATAACTTGCTTTGCAAAAAATAAACAATTTCCACAACTGCTTCTTGTCTTTTATTTACAAGTTTCAACTTAAAATACAAATATAAAACAATGCACAGAAAATACTTTGCTTCATTTACAAATAACTTAAATTACAAAAGTAATGTACAGAACAACTTCATTACATTTTTAAGTTTCCCAGCAGTCCCATTCCTAGAACTGTCCTAAAAGAAGAGAAAAAGGAAAGACTTATGAAAATTATTAAGACAGGGCTGCAATCTTAAGGTTAGAAAATATGGTAACGCTTTAGATTACAACCCGCAAAGAACTACGTAAGTAAACTGAATTTACGGTGTATGTTTCTGTAATTATAGTGTACCTATAAAGAACGTACATGTAGGTATAAGGGAACAATATGTTATATTTGGGTAATAAGGGGATAACAAACCAGATATTCAACCTGCAAAGAACTACATAAGTATACTGAATTTACGATGTACGTTTCTGTAATTATAGTGTACCTATTAGTACGTATGTGTAGGTATAAGAGAACAATAGTCTATGTTACGTTTTGGTAATTCGGGGGTAACAACCAGATATACAACCTGCAAAGAACTGCGCAAGTAAACTGAAGTTACAGTGAATGTTTCGTATTTATATTGTACCTACGTGTAAGTATAAGGGAGCAATATGTTACGTTTGGGTAATAACGGGGTAGCAAACAGATATACAAATAATTTATAATGGAATTACTTAAAAACTTAACAGGTACCTGTTCTATTAAATAGTAAGTTTGGTGTATCTATACGTAAGCTTTTTAAAATTACTGGGAAAATATACTCTTGTTCCATGTAGTTACACGGTAAGTGTGCCATCTGCGGGCTGTAAATTAAAGTGGCGATTGTTCCCCCCTTGTTCAACGAAGTTACAGGGTAGGTACAATACATAAACACACAATCTGAAAATATATCTAAAAATATTTTTATAGTCGCTAATCCCACTTCTACCTCTAAACCTAACGTTAACTATGACTGAACAGTAATAAAAATATAAAAAAACAGGAAAGTGCAATCACAATCATTTATTTATTGCAAAAATGTCAACAGCCATACAAAAAAGTAATCCAAATAACGATGCGTTTGCAGCCGCAGTCCTCTCTGGCGGAATACAGTAGGTTTGAGGTGCAGTAGGATGAGAGCAGAATTTAAATTGTTAATCGCTGAAAATATTATCCAGATTATTGTCTTGATCCACTCCTCGAAGGCGCCCGCGCGTCATTCCAACACATCTCACCAGAAACACGGTATGTCGTAATCTGTGACGAATGCAGGCGAGAGCCAATGAACGTCCGATTTTCCTGTCGAAAAATGCACTTTAGCACGGGTTTACGGCTGTTGCTGCTGGACTCGCTGCTAGAGATGGAGATGAAGATCGCCGGACAAAGCCTTGAATTTGGTTCTGGTCCTCGCAAATCGTAAGGATTCTGAAGATCTGGGTTACAGCACACAAATAAAATTGTTTAATTTGTAATTATGATGCGTGTTCTGTGTATTTTATGGTTCTATTGTTAGTCACAGCATGTTAGAGAAAACGCATTTGTGTTCCACCACGGCAAACGAAGTTAATATTACATGAATGGTTAAACGATTGCAGAAATATTATTTATTTTAAGGGTTTAACGTGTAGTCATGATAACATTATGTAGACCTATTCTTGGAAACGAGCTGGCAACAGAAATCACACAGAACAGAATGAAGTGTTATAATTTCATATTAAGTAAACGTTAAATGCTTAGATGATGTAAATATGTCAGTATTGTACATTTAGTGTCTGTAAAAATTGTAAGTAAATGTACATTTTGTAGAACCACATTTTACGTCGCGTTGTTATATGTACCTACCCTGTAACTTCGTTGAACAAGGGGGGAACAATCGCCACTTTAATTTACAGCCCGCAGAGGGCACAATTACCCTGTAATTACATGGAACAAGAGTATATTTTCCCAGTAATTTTAAAAAGCTTACGTATAGATACACCAAACTTACGATTTAATAGAATAGGTACCTGTTAAGTTTTTTAAATTAATCCATTATAAATTATTTGTAGGATATCTGTTTGCTACCCCCTTATTACCCAAACGTAACCGATTGTTCCCTTATACTTACACGTAGGTACAATATAAATACGAAACATTCACCGTAACGTTAGTTTACTTACGCAGTTCTTTGCAGGTTGTATATCTGGTTGTTACTCTCTATTACCAAAACGTAACATATTGTTCCCGTATACCTACATGTACGTTCTTTAATAGGTACACTATAATTACAGAAACGTACACCGTAAATTCAGTATACTTATGTAGTTCTTTGCAGGTTGAATATCTGGTTTGTTATCGCCTTATTACCCAAATATAACATATTGTTCCCGTATACCTACATGTACGTTCTTTATAGGTACACTATAATTACAGAAACATACACCGTAAATTCAGTTTACTTACGTAGTTCTTTGCGGGTTGTAATCTAAAGCGTTACCGAAAATATCATATTCATATATCATGTTTCTGGATCATCAAGTTTGCCTGAAACATGTGCGGACGTATCCTGCATGACAGCACTACAATAAAAATAGCAAAATTAAATTGAATTAAAATACAAATAAAAAGACATATCTACTTATTAAGTAGCCTTATCTACTTCTTGTCCTATTGTTGTGGGCTTTATATAGGATGAGGGCTAGTTGTTGTGTACACAAGAGGTCCTAGTGAAAATATTACAAATGGGCAATAGTTTACCTCCAATTGGTAAAGTTTTTGTCCCCAGTAAAGGAATTATCAAATTCAGCCCCCACTTTAATAAGTACAAGAACTTATTAAATCTGTGCTGTGGTTTAAGTGTGCATTTTTTAAGACCCCTGACTTTTAAAATTTGTTTCACTAGCTATGGACTACTTGCACTGAGCCTCGTGACACCCTTCCGTTTCGAAATATTACGGCTAAGTTGTTTCCGGTTATGTACATTTTCAGTGTTCTGTAATCATCTAGTTGACTTAAACACCTAATAAAATGAGACTTTGCAGGATGATTTCAAAATCTGGAAATTTTCAGAGACAGGAGAAGACATATTCTGATGATTACTGTGTACAGAATTTTCCGAACTCAAAGGAAAGTGAAGTTTTATTCCAACATAAAAGAGGTTAGCTAAACAGGTTGGCTATAGTATGTATATAGTATAGTATAGGTGTGGAAAAACAACCATGCATGTTACTCTTTTCATAGCTTTCTGGCTGAGACACTTTCTTGGTGTTTCTCCTGCTCTTTTTCTAGCAAAAACTTACTTATCACTAAATGAAAGCTAATTATTTCATGGACTTTTATACAAATCCATTGTTTTGGAATTTTACTTTTGTTATATTTTTGCATTTAAAACAATAATTTGGTATTCCTCTTGTAACATTGTCCTCTTTTATGCTAAGAAATAAAACTCCTGACAGTTCTCTCCCAAGTGGTTTCATTGTTGTCAGCATTAAGAGTATTCTATATAACACTATAAGAGTATGCTATATAACACTATTAATTGTCAAGAAATTACTTATCTTTAACAGTTTTAATTCAACATACTTACCTGTTGATCAAAAATTGCTTTAAAGTTACACCAGAAACTTTAGATTAGTTTTATTTAGTAACTTTCAGGAGGGTGTACTCCTTTTCGCAGCACATTTTTTTTTATCACTTTAAGAAAATTGTATTTTTCTGAATCATTTTAACATTCTTTGTCAAGCAGGCTTGCTAGAATATTATATCTCTAAATAACCCTAACATGCCTTGTAAGTGAAGAGTAATGGGCTCTATGCATGGTCACTTCCACTGTCAGGCGTTCACCTCAACCACCCTCACAAGCCACTGCACAGGAAGCTCCACCTACCCGGTCCTCATCACCTGAATACTAATTACATTCACCTGTTATCCACTCCCTATAAAAGGAACTGTTTGCCAGTCAAGCTTTGTCTGGTCTCAGATGCACACCAGATCGCCCTGCTCCCTGAAAGACTTGACTTCTTTTATGTGGATTACTCTCTGGTTCCTGTGTTCATCCCTGGCTTGTTGTGTTTGGACTCTATTCACGTACCACTTCAGGAAAGTCTGCCATACTTACAAGTTCATCTGTTTAACCCTGCCTAATCCTTCATTAAACATTGTATCCAGTTTCACTTACTTGTTGTCTCCTCCTGTGTGTTCGTCTGTGTGTGTGTAGCGTGACAGAAGACCAGACCTCTCACAAAGATGAGCACCGAGACGCCAGCTGCAAGCGATCCATTCACGGAGTTGGTGAACGCCTTCAAAGCGGCCTTAATTCCACCTGCACCGCCATCTGCCTCAGGAAGTCCCATGGCCATACCCGCTAAATATGCGGGTGAGGCAGCTGAGTGTAGCGGTTTCCTATTGCAAGTAAATCTATACATCCAAATGCAACCGCAACAGTTTCCCACGGAACAGACGAAGGTGGCTTTCCTCACATCACTCCTTTCCGGTAAGGCCCTGAAGTGGGCAGAGGCCATATGGAACTCCAACAACCCGATTATCAACTCATACGATCAGTTTGTCTCTCATTTTTCTGAAGTTTTCAGTACAGCCACCGGTGCATTATCCACATCAGACCAACTCTTCCGCTTACGTCAAGGCTCTTCTTCGATCCACGACTACACTCTTCACTTCCGCACGCTGGCGGCGGCTAGCGGTTGGAACGAAATCTCCTTGCTGGGTGCGTACCGCCAGGGATTGAATCCCGAAATTAGATCTGCGATGGCGATTTATGATGATAATATCGGACTGGAGGCATTTTTGTTGCGCACCACGCGCGTTTCTCAGCAGCTAGCCGCCTGCCAGCCTCCCATTACCGCTCCTCAGGTTGCCTCGGTGGCTGCTAGCACTCCAGTACCAGAACCCATGCAAGTGGATTCCACCCGCCTTTCTCGCACGGAACGTAATCGCCGTATCAGCCAGGGACTATGCATTTACTGCGGACAATCCGGACATATTCTCCGTACTTGCCCCATCCGACCCCCACGCCCGTTGGTGAGTACGATTACCTCTGAAATCGAACCTACTTTGCTCACGTTAATACCGGTAACCTTGCATACTTCTGATCATATGATTGCCATATCTGCTTTGATTGATTCAGGCTCCTCAGGCAACTTCATCTCCTCGGACTGTTTAAAGGAATTACAACTCTCTCGCCTACGCCATCATCAGGAATATGCAGTCACTACAATACAAGGAAAACCACTCGGGCGTGGGAAGGTACAATATTCTACACCATACGTCACCTTGCAAATCGGACTGTTTCATTTTGAAAGAATCAAACTACTGGTACTGGAGGGATCCACCGCTAGCATCATCCTGGGACGCCCCTGGCTGAAAATCCATAACCCGGAGCTCCGCTGGGATACCTGTTACGTCACCCGCTGGAGTAAGCACTGTTTCACCCACTGTTTGTCTGGAATTCCCTCTCATCACGCAACTTCTGTTCAGTTAGCATCCACCCTGGTTGAAAGTCCAGAACCATCCAGCACTCAAGAAATACCGGCTGACTACAGGGCGTTCCAGGATGTGTTTAGCAAGCAAGCAGCCACCAAATTACCACCGCATCGGCCATGGGACTGTACCATCGATCTGCTGCCTGGGGCTCAATCACCTAAAGGTAAAGTCTATCCATTGTCCATCCCGGAGCGCCAGGCGATGGAGGCTTACATCTCAGAGGCCCTCAACCAAGGATTCATTCGTCCATCTACCTCACCGGCCGCTTCAAGTTTCTTCTTCGTGGGCAAGAAGGATGGAGGTCTCCGGCCCTGTATTGACTACAGAATCCTCAACTCCCAGATCATTCAACAGCCCTACCCGCTCCCTCTGGTCCCAGCCGCCCTCGAAGAGCTTCGTGGGTCCCAGGTGTTCACGAAGTTGGACCTGCGGAGTGCTTATAACCTCGTTCGTATTCGTGAGGGAGACGAATGGAAGACCGCCTTTGTAACACCTACAGGGCACTACGAATATCTGGTCATGCCTTATGGCTTATCTATCAGTCCATCCGTCTTCCAAACGTTTATGAACGAGGTGTTCCGGGAGTTCCTTCATCAGTTTGTCTTAGTCTACATTGACGATATCTTGATTTACTCCCGGAACATGGCCGAACATCGCCAGCACGTCCAGCAGGTCCTCCACAAACTTCGCCAATATCAGCTATACCTCAAACTGGAAAAATGTGAGTTTCATCAGTCTTCTGTTTATTTCCTGGGGTATAACATCAGCGCCGAGGGCGTGCACATGGACCAGAGAAAAGTTGATGCCATCCTAAAATGGCCACCGCCCCGCACTGTCAAGGAACTCCAGCGATTTCTTGGTTTCTCGAACTTCTACCGCCGGTTCATACAAGGTTACAGCTCCATTACCGCTCCTCTGACCTCCCTCCTGCGGGGTAAGCCTAAACATCTCACCTGGAACCCCGCTGCCCACGAAGCTTTCCAGCACCTGAAACATCTCTTCAGCACAGCACCCCTCCTACATCATCCTGACCCTGAACTCCCTTTACAGTGGAGGTTGATGCTTCCACTGCTGGGGTTGGTGCTGTGTTGTCACAAGCGGCCGGTGATCCTGCCCTCCTCCATCCCTGCGCATTCTATTCACACAAACTGTCTCCGGCGGAGCAAAATTATGACGTAGGGAATCGAGAACTTCTTGCCATCAAATTGGCCCTGGAAGAGTGGCGTCACTGGTTGGAGGGGGCTAGGCACCCAGTCACTATCATTACGGACCATAAGAACCTACAATACCTCCGCGATGCCAAGAGACTTAACCCCCGTCAAGCACGTTGGGCCCTTTTCTTCACCCGTTTCCACCTCAAGATTACATACAGACCTGGCTCCAAGAACATACCTGCCGATGCCCTCTCTCGTCTATCATCTCCGGAACCATCCACAGATCCAGAGCCCATCATTCCCTCGCATCTTTTCATCAGCCCCATCATCTGGGACATCGATCGTGACATCCGACAAGCCACTCTCCAGGAGCCTGCTCCGCCGGACTGCCCAGAAGGCAAAATCTATGTACCCAGCTCCCTACGTAATCGCCTTCTGGGTACAGTTCATCAGTCTCCGGGCTCTGGACACCCAGGCAGCAAACGGACCCTCTCGCTCCTACAAACCCGTTACTGGTGGTCCAGTATGCGCCGGGACACCATCAGGTACGTCCAGAGCTGCTCTGTCTGCGCCAGGTCTAACTCTCTCCGCATGTCTCCCGCAGGTCTCTTGGTTCCACTGCCCATTCCAGAGAGGCCCTGGTCCCACCTGGGTGTAGATTTTATCACCGATCTACCCAGATCAGAAGGTAACACCTGCGTCTTGGTAGTGGTAGACCGCTTTTCCAAAATGTGTAAGCTGATCCCTTTGAGCGGCCTACCCACGGCAATGGAAGCCGCAGAACATCTCTTCAATCACGTGTTTCGTCAATTTGGCTTACCGGAAGAGATTGTATCGGACCGGGGCCCTCAATTCATTTCTCATGTGTGGAAGGCATTCTTCAAACTACTTGGTGTCTCTGTTAATCTCTCCTCAGGCTACCATCCACAGACCAATGGCCAGACAGAGAGGAAAATCCAGGAGCTCGGACGTTACCTCCGGGCATACTGTCAGGAAGACCAACACAGCTGGAGCAGGTTCCTCCCGTGGGCCGAGTACGCACAGAACTCCCTACGTCAGGATTCTACAGGATTAACACCATTCCAGTGCGTACTCGGTTACCAGCCACCGCTGTTCCCCTGGACGGAGGAGCCCTCTAATGTTCCAGCTGTTGACCACTGGTTCCGGGAGAGCGAGAGAGTGTGGGACTCAGCTCACCACCATCTTTAACGAGCTATTCGCAGAGACAAACACTTTGCGGATGCCAGACGTAGGACTGCTCCCCCATACCAACCTGGTGACTCCGTCTGGCTCTCTACCCGCGATCTCCGTCTCCGGCTCCCATGCCGCAAGCTGAGTCCCCGCTACATAGGTCCGTTCAAGATCCTGAGGCAGATCAACGAAGTCACATTCCAGCTTCAGCTCCCTCCCAGGTACCGCATTCACCCCACCTTTCACGTTTCACTCCTTAAACCCTACTTTCCCTCTGCCACAGAAACCCTGGTAGCTGAGGCTGGAGCCCCTCCTCCAGAAATCCTGGACCAGCCTTCCATCTACACGGTCAACCAGATTCTGGATTCGCGACGTCGAGGAGGCCGTCTGGAATACCTTATCGACTGGGAGGGGTATGGTCCTGAAGAACGCTCCTGGGTTCCTCGGGATGACGTACTGGATCCCAGTCTACTTACTGATTTCCATCTCAACCATCCTGAGCGTCCTGCCCCTCGCGGTCGTGGTCGTCCTCGGCGTCGCGTAAGGGCGTCGGGAGCCGCCCCTGGAGGAGGGGGTAGTGTCAGGCGTTCACCTCAACCACCCTCACAAGCCACTGCACAGGAAGCTCCACCTACCCGGTCCTCATCACCTGAATACTAATTACATTCACCTGTTATCCACTCCCTATAAAAGGAACTGTTTGCCAGTCAAGCTTTGTCTGGTCTCAGATGCACACCAGATCGCCCTGCTCCCTGAAAGACTTGACTTCTTTTATGTGGATTACTCTCTGGTTCCTGTGTTCATCCCTGGCTTGTTGTGTTTGGACTCTATTCACGTACCACTTCAGGAAAGTCTGCCATACTTACAAGTTCATCTGTTTAACCCTGCCTAATCCTTCATTAAACATTGTATCCAGTTTCACTTACTTGTCGTCTCCTCCTGTGTGTTCGTCTGTGTGTGTGTAGCGTGACATCCACGTTTTCCTCAGTTATTTCTTAAGTTATTTTATTATCCGTACCCTGAAGCTTGATTTGATGTGTACATTTAATATAGCAGTTTTCCAGGGATCCCTAACACAAACATGGTGAAGCTGTTCAGTAAATAAGCAAACAATATCAGAAATGGTTAAGGAATATGGACATCCTATCCTTTTATCAGACACTTTATCAGACAGCATACTATTCAGAACTAGGAATCAGAACAGTTCCTCCTGTACATAACTGCACTGAAATGGAGCAGAGCTGGCACAAACCTAGAACAATGGTAAGTTTAAGAGAATTATCAAATACTTGAAGCATAAGCAGTGACACCACACAGCTTCGTTCACCCTTTTCTCAAAAGAAGGCTTTGGCCTCAGTGTTGTCAACACACAAAAATAAATAAAAAAATAAATCAAACAAATCACATGATTCTTTAATGAGAGAGAACATCCCTTTACTGCTCCACGTCACCCCTTCGTTACACACGAGATGCCGCCATTGTACCACATATGAGCCAGCTGGCCAAACTAGCAGCTCTAAGCAGTTCACCAGTTTGTGTGGGGATGCTCGCGAATCACATAACAGTCTGGCTGTCTTTGTCAGCTTCAGAAGATGTTCAGACTAGTTTGCAAAAGACCCTATGTTTCAACAGTTTTTTCTTCTAATATGGAAGAAAACTATGCTCACATTCTGAAAGACGAAAGTGCGCAACGTGTTTTCCCTGCATTTTCAGTATGTTCAACCCAAAGCCAAGTCGAAAAACCACCCTGCTTCGCGGAGCACAGTTCAAGCCCACCACAGATGGAGAGACTGTGCTGTGATCATGAGCCATCACAAAGGAAAGCAACAGAACTGTCTGTCTGCCTGGAATCATCTGTCAGACCTGAAACAACTATGGAGGTCATTACCTTGTACATGATCCTCCCAGTGCTGGGAATTTTTATCTAGGGTGTGTGTGGGCAGAGCACACCGTCCCAGAAACCCCTAACGAACTCTTGTCTCCGTCCCGGCTTCTTCTTCCGTCTGATCTGCCTTGGCTCTTCCTGTTTCCTCCATGGCTCATCCCTCCGTCGTCTCCACCCTGGACGCTGATTGTCTGCCTGCCTTCCTGCCAGCCCTTTGCTGTCCCATCACCATCCCACATCCACTCCTCTTCCTCCCAAGTACCCCCTGTCCTGCCCTTTGATGCTTCTGCGGCACAAAAAATGGAAGCTTCTGGGAGGGGGACAAACTGTCAAACTTACGGACCTTGTTTGTTTTCATGCATTTCACGTGTTCCCTGTCTCCCCATTTGATTTCGTCATTTGATTCACCTGTGTCTAGTTCAGGGGTGGCGAACGTTGGTCCTGGGGAGCCTGAACTCTGCAGGACTGTGGCTCTCCAGGAACGGAGTTCGCCACCCTGGTCTAGTTTATCGTGTATATTAGTTGCCCTCTTTTGTTTCGTCATTGTCCAGTGTTAACATTGTGTTGTGCATGTGTTCCCTTCCTGCCTGATGTGAATTACCTCTTTGTGGATTAATTAAAGACTTTTCTGTTTTTCATCTTCATCAACAAATGTAAAAAATGCAATAAATAATAAGAATCTCAGATGTCACAGGTGTCTATGTAGCTAACATATAGCAAAAAGAAAATAAATTATAGTAAAAAATATATAATTGTACTTAACGAATGAATTTTATTAAGTGATTTATTGATAATTATATTATTACAACTTTACAGTCAGTATCCTGAACAATATACTTGTCATGACATAATAGTCACTGTCTTCTAACAATGGCACAACTAAAACACTGTAGTAATGGAGCACTCATCCTAACGACTTCAACCTAGACACTGGTTCTGCCAATGCAATAGACCTGCTGAGTGTAAAGTACACTGGTTGAACAGTTGTCAAGACAAGTGATGGACACACGCACATGGATATTAAAAATCATACTTTAAAAACGTGTAATTGTTCCTGAAACTCTGTGCATGGTTAGTACATTGCAATTAGTTGACACACTTGTTTACATGTCTGTCTGTAAACTATAGCAAGTTCAGCCTCCATTCTATGCATTTTTGCTCTTACATATTGTATTACCATATATCTTCACTGTGAAACTAGAGGGCTTACTTAAAAGTAGCAGTACGTTTCATGAATGTATTATTTTTTCAAAATATTTTGGGCATCGTAGTTGAGTGTGCAATAACTTAATTAAAGCTTTTTGCAGGGGACATAACAGTATTTTTTATTTTTTCCTTCACATTATTTTATACATTTAAAAATCAATAACAGTTTAATTATTTTGCTGTTTGTCAACAAAATATCAAACACTGTAAGAAGATAATTGCTTTTAACAAGCTGAGTCAAGCAGAGGTCTTGCATTTGCCTTGAAAACAACATTTCAGAAGACTGTCTATTAGAACTTGAAATGACTGTCTATTAGTACCTAAACTGAACCTAAAAGTTGACACATATTCCTTCACACACAATGCAGCAATGACTCTAAACACTCAGATCAATGACCATTTAGACTTTTACAAAGTTAGATGATATTCAAGGAGTGGCTGAAAGACAGAATGTTTCAGAGCCTGACTTTGAATCAGAATCTGATTTTGCAGTTAAGCCATTTAGCCTTGTTGAAAGTTTAGCCAACTGGTCTGTACAGTTTAGTGTCTGCTCTGTAGCCCTCACAGCCCTCCAAAAAAAAAATGTTTGTGAGACTTTCCCTATAAGTTATGTGATACCTCTGCTAGAGTCCAAACACACACACACACACACACACACACACACACACAGGTTCACAATGGGTATCGCAGATGTGACAAGTGTTGCCAGTCAGTTAATGAGGACCATCTTTATGATGGACCACATGGATTTTATGGCCTAGATGTGGGGATGGTGACTAGATTCGCTCTAGATTACATGTACCTTGCATGTTTATGTTTCACACATAGACTGTTAAATGTTTGGTTGAGAGGCCCTTAAATGTTGCTTGTCCTCCAGTTTTGTTGATAGGATTTCTCAAAGTCTGACTGAGATCCGTGCATATATGCCAGTTGAGTTTGCTAGGAAGCCAAGGTCTTTGAGAGAGCCAAAACCATTGGAAAGCGAATGGACAGGCAATAGTTTTCCAAGTAACAGTTTCAGTTATATACTGGCTCTGTTGCTTTGGCACCATATTTAGATTGTATTTTTATAATACTTTTTATAACTTCATAACTTTTTATTATATTATTATTAATAGTATTATATTTAATATTATTATATTTATTTTACAGAGATTTTTCCATCCTTGTCAGTCCTCAGCTGTGTTAACTGTTTAACAAGTATGCAAATATGCTGTTCACAACATTTGTATGGGCTAATTTTGCTAATTTAAGCTTGACAGGATGACGCGGGAACCCAACACGAATTGGACGGGTCCTGTCATCCTCTCTGAGTTAAGCTTTTCACAGGTAAGCCCACTTCAGGTCTGTGGCTGGTGTCACATTAGGGCTGTCCAATATCATATACAGTAAAAGCATGTACCACTTTATGCAACAAAGTGTCTTTTTCAGATGTTTTTAATAATCAAATTTATAGAAACACAGACTTGTCAACATTACATGTGAGTCTTGGTTTGAGGATGATGTCATTTGGTAGTCAAACTATAGAAAGTGATGAACACATAAACAGAGCTATCCAAAAATGTGAAGACTCAGGAGCAGAGTGGAAAAAGTATGATGTTCTGGTAAGGATCTGCTGTAACATAAGAAATACACCAGTTCTGTGAACAAACTTAAATAAAAATTGTATTATTAATAGTCTATTTCTGTGTCAATAATATATACATAAATTTACATAAATTTAATAGTACTGAATAGTAGGTTTAAAACAACAGGTGAACAGTTTGTCACACATTTAGAAATAGTTGCATTGACTTTAGGATCCCTATAGCTTGGAAAGCTATAGTGACAAGTAAAAATAGCATGATGTGTAGCCAAGTATTGTGTCCCATACTTGGAATTTGTGCACTGCATTTAACCCATCCAAGGGCACACACAAAGCAGTAAGTAGTGAACAAACACACACACACACGCCCAGGGCAGTGGGCAGCCATTTTTGCTGCAGTGCCCGGGGAGCAATTGGGGGGTAGAGACCTGCACTCACGCGGGACCCAATGCAACAAGGTGTGCCGCGGGACAAAACCTGATGGACGAGGATCTGAGAGAATAAAATGATTCGCGGGACTCCCGCAAAAATAGAAATATCTAAACGTAAAATATCTAAAAACTTTTTTAATTGTTATTTCTCTATTACACACAAGCAAAAAAAAACAACTAATATAAAAATGATTAACAGGCAGAAGAATAGGAAGTTTCAATTTAAAACACGTTTGCAGCAAATCCATTAGTGTGTGTTGGCAGTGTATGTACACATCCACCCTATAATGATAAAAATCCATGCAGTGTTTTTTAATTAATCTGTAAAAATATTATTCCCTTTTTGAAATCGAGCCATTCTCAGGCTGTTCCCACAATAGTTGATTGACATGAGCTCTTACCTTAGACCCACTCTACATCAGCTGTAACAGTCCGACGTCCATTGTTTCGATGCCGGAGCAGGGATGTAAGTTAGACAAGAATATCTCCGATTGAGGTGTTGTGTTGCTGGATGTAATAATGAACATAGTGGTCGTTATTTACACCTGATATCTGAGCCACTGAAGATGCAGTGGATTACGTTTGTTTGTGAGGGGAATGCAAATCCTAATCCACATAAATGTTCACACAAATCATTCGTGATCCAGCTTCACCTACAGCAGAAGTGAGTATAAGGTTTTTTTTTTATGAATCTCTGCAATTACCTTTCCTAATAACATGCTAGCTAGCAAGTTTAGTGGCTAAATGCGTTAAATGCAGCTAAAGTAAACAATCTCTCAGAGCACAGCTGGTCACTCCAAAGAGAGAAAAGAGGGGTGGGGTGAGCAAAGCTCATTTGCATTTAAAGGAATAATCCATCAGAATGGGTTGATTTCTGCAGAGCTCATTTTGACAAATGTAAGGATGGCGCTGAGGCTGAATTAGAATCCATTTGCAGAAGTTTTAATTGAAGGGGGTTTCAGCAGACAGTAACGTAAAGACAGGCAAAGGGTCAAAAACCAGAGTAGCAGTCCGATCCGTCACCGTACACAGGGGTAATCCGAAAGACGAGGGTGAGTAGGCAGGCAGAGGGTCCAAACACAATAAACAGTCCAAACAGGCAGTCAAAACACGAGGGATAACCCAAATAAACAGTAGTCCGGAAAAACAGGCAGAAAATAATACACGAAAGGCAGACCAAATATAACAAGAGAAACGCTGAGTAAGACAGAATAACTGGCAATACTTCGCAAGGCCATGTGCTCAGTCTCTGGCTTATAAAGCCACCAAACAGGAAGTGAGTGGAGAAGCAGAGGGAGAGGAACACAGTCAGTACTCAGGTGAGGGCTCCCTCTGCTGGCTTGGCATTACAACAAGGTAAAAAGGGTGTTGTTTTACACAACCATTGAGAATTTTTGACCAAAGTATATTATAGACTTTTCATTAAAACCCTAAAGAATCATATCAACTTGTGGAAAATGGGCATCTGATGACCTCTTTAATACTGAAAGAAGAAACATGATAAAACAGCTCCTTTCTTGTTTTTTTAAATTTTTTCCAGAAAAACAAAAAATCTTAATCTTAATCTTTTTCTTGTCAAACAACCACACTAATAATCTTAATGTGGACTGTTAAAAGTAGATGCGTCAACTGTGTAATGGTTCATGTTGTTTTCTATATTTCTCAAAGGGATGAATTTCGCAGTCATTTTGAATTTACACAAATGAAAAGACATTTTTTTTCCATTTCGAATGATGTCCTGCTCTTATCTTTATGACTGTAAAAGAGTATTGTTGTTTAGAGTATAAAGTTGTTTCTGCTGCAGGGGAAAGAAATGGCGTTGGTGCCTCACACGCTCACACAACATATTAGTGCACTGTTCATTATCAAAATAAAACAGTCAACCAAACACAAAATAACCAAACAAAATTTATTATGCTTAATTAAATTTGTATTTTGTACAATAGCCTTAAGGCTATTGTTATTTTAATTGCATACGGGCACCCAACTGAAGAATCTTTCTTTACAAAAATATGTTAGCAGGTAAATCGCAAACAGGCTATGGAAACTTCGGACTGAATGAGAGATGCAAGTCCAATGTCTGTGCAGTTTCAGTGTGGATTCAAAGAAATGCCTTTCAGCATTTAAAATAAATGTTGTTTGTAATGGCACTATTTTTATATAGGCTAGCATAATTTTATTTTACATGGCTACTTACAAAGTTTTATTCTTGTTTTTTTTTTTTGAATACCATTCATTCAAAGGATTTGCCATGAAGTGAGGTGAAGTAGCCTAAATGTTAAAGGAGAAGTCCACTTCCACAAAACAAAGATTCACATATAATGTACTCACCCCTGAAGTACGGGCTACACAGGGTACACAGGTTGAAGCCTTGCCTGTAGGAGCTGATAGTTTATGCTGACTTTGTGTACATTCCTTGCATTTCTCGCTAACCTTCTGCCGCGCTTTCCTCATCTTCTGTGTCGCTTCTTCTTAAAGAATGAAGCGCAGTGCAGACGAGTTAACTCCGGTGGTATGGACAACAGGTGCTTAGGAAAATTATGGCCGCCAGAACCATACTGATAATCAATGCAATTTATTGAGGTTTGAATATTCAGAAGTGCTGAAAGAGAGGATCTCGGGCACTGATGGTCGAAAATATGATTTATTGCCCCTCATAAAAATTCCTCCCCTCTATGACATTTCTTAATTGATGAAAGCATTCTTCCTGTTTTAACATTAATATAAGTAGTTTTCATTTTAAAGATCATACCAGTTTGCTTTCAAGCAAACTTCTCCAAAGCCACAGGAAAATGTTTCTTTATTTTAGTTTATTTAGTATTTAGTTATTCACACTTCATTAATTTAATTTATTTGTTCACTCTTTGATTTCTGTCAGTCTTAGGACTTACGGCCTGTTATATCAGTTGAAACACACTTATGTATGTGCATGTAGGTAGTTAAATATCAAGGTGAATGCAAATGTTTTGTTCCACGCTACACAGTAAAAACAAGAGAGGATTTTCTTCCCGTAAGACTTGCTTGGGGGTAGAGTCAGTGATCAAAACAGATATTTTTTCTAAGATGTTCAGTGATCAAAAGGATATCTATTCCAACCATTTACGGTGTACACCTGTGAGCGCAGCTGGGTCTACCGGTGTTGTGAACTTTGCCAAAATGTTCAGTAGGTCGTAGGATGTGCATTGAACCTTTTTTACAACACACAGCTGGATTTGCATGGTATCTGGTGAGATTGGTGGGTAATGTTGAGGAAGAATATATTGTGAGTGAACAGAGTGAACAAATAAATTAAATTAATGAAGTGTGAATAACTAAATAAAATAAACTAAAATAAAGAAAATGCAATTAAGAAATGTCATAGATTTATTAACCCTTTAACTGTCACTCCCATTTTGAACAAAGATGTGAAAATGCGCTATCCAAACTTACATTTTTATAATTCATGAATGAAAAGATTTTGTAATATGACTGTAATGATGTACATTTTCCATGGTAATGCAATGTCTGATTTTAAAATGATATTTTCAAAAGATACATTTTGAGATCCTAAGTTTTCAATTGATATATAATTTCTTACAATTTCCAAAACATTATAGGGAGAAAGCCTATAAAGAAAAGTCTTTTTTGTGACAAAGGTCAGAACTCCTGTTATGATGTAGATTTTTGAGGTGCACTCTGGTCATAAATTAATCTATTACTTTTCCTACATAATTTGTAGCACAAACAGTGGACAAATATCTATTTAGGAGTCTTAGACCTTTCCAATGATATAGACCTTTGTCATGATTAGATTAGGATGTATTTGTAAAATGGTGAAGTAAACTTAGACATCCTGTTGAGGGGATGGGTGAAAGTTTTGAAAAGCTTATTTTCTTTAATTGTTTTATTATACATGTAAATCTTTGCACTGGCCTCCGCTTACAGTGTTAGGGTTGTGTTAGGGGGGCGGGGTTTGACAGTTACACCCCTAACTTCATTTTGAGTTGGGCAGCAAGGAGAGGATGTATTGTCGCGGGACACTGTGTAAGATGTTTAATTCTTTTTATTTTCTAACTTGTAACAAACAATACTTTTTTAAAATTGTAATGCTAGAATACAACATAGATTTTGACAAGTATCTTATGCTGTTGCTTAACGATCGCGTCTGATACTTGATATCAATGCAAGATGCTTGACTCTGTTTTCTTTTCTTTTACTTTAACTTTTGTATCAGTAAAAAACTCTACCCTTTGGAAAGTGCAACATAGATTTTGACAACTATATGCTGTTTTACAAGAATGTGTCTGATACTTTTTTTAGTTTTGTTTTAGATCAGCGTAAGATGTTCGACATTTTCTTTCTTTTTTTAACTTGTAACAAACACTAGCTTTTTAAAATTGTAATGCTAGACTACAACATAGATTTTAACAAGTATCTTATGCTGTTGCTTAACGATGGCGAAAGATGCTGTTGCTTAACGATCAAAGTAAGATGCTCGACTCTTTTTTTCTTCTTTTTTTAACTCTTGTATCAGTTATTTTTGACAGTCAGTGCCCGGGATCCTCTCTGCTGAACAATCGTACCGCAGCACAGTTAAAAACAGAGTTCACAGTTAACATACAAAACTAGCATAACAGCACATACAATTAAAAAGCCAGGAATGCTACGGCTTGCCGTGCAACATGCTGGTGCCATCTTGGATTATTCGCTGAGTTTTGGTTCATTTTAGTGACGCAATTCATAAAGCAGTTTAAAAGAAAGAGAAGACAAAAAGTGCAGTTTTTCTTTATTTTACAAAAGCACAAAGTTCTGTTGTTATTGTGAGTGTACACAAGTAAAAGTTTCAAATGATGTATAACACTTATCTGTGGGACCAAAATCAACAGAGTATTTTTAGTGTCTTTCATACTGATCAGAATACAAGTGAACTGGTTGCACCGGCGCGTCCGTCGAGCCCAGGGAGTTAACCCTCTGGGGTCGGAGGGGGTTTTAGGGCCCTTGAGAAGATGTGACATGTCCTGACATTTGTGCATTTTTCAGCATCTTAAAAGCATATTAATATATAAAGTCTGATTACACTGTATTGTACGTTTATGTTTTTTTTTTTCTTTACAGGCCGGAGGCTCAGAATGTGGTTGTATCTGTTGCTGCCTCAAAAGCTTTTGAGTTTTTGCTAAATACTTTGTATCTGCTAATGTTCTTTCTTCTTTTCTTTCATATGCTCAAAATTGTGCAATCTTGACTGAGTGCTTGTAACAATACACAGTGATTCCATCAACATCTATGCATAGTAGTTGTAAGGTTAAACATGCAAATTAAAATACATTTCTATTAATCTTACATGTAGTGAAGAGACAGTCTTCAAAAGATCAACTTCTGCTGACTTGTGTCTACCTTAGCATTTTATTCATGAATGCTTTGTTTACTCTACTGTTATGCAAATGGAGAACCAAACAAAGTGAAAAGATAAAATGAACATCTTTCAGCTAACAAAGAATCATTTGAGAATTGGCAAGTTCCCGGTTAAGCTGCTCTGCCATGAAAGAGTGAATGAGACCTACGAGCTATAGGACAAGATCAAGACTTGTCTCCTCTTATTGGTTTTGGTTATAAAAGCGGTCATACAAACAAAAACCTACCTGAAGTTTCTGTGATTGGGATGAAGTTTTATTGTCGTCATGTTGTGCAACATGTCCAGCTACATCTGAAATGTAGACAGTGAAGTTTAAACTCATAAGTGTATCAAATGGTGTCTTGCTGAGTCAACAGTAACCAATGACATGTGGGCTGCCAACATGGAGAATACCACCCAAAAGAAGAATCAACAAAAACTAAAACATTTAAAACCTTAAATTGTAAAAAATTGTACATGGTTAATATAACTCTAGTCTGTAATTTGATGAACATTTTGTATAAATATGTATAGAATAGTTCCTCTAAGTGATTAATAATATCTGAGGCACAGCCAGCAGCAGCATTTTACAGCTCTTTGTGTAAAATGAAGCTGTGGGTTACTGCAATGTCTAGGAAGTTCTTGAAAATTGTCATGTACCACTTCTGTGTTTTACGGTGAACCGACTTTGTTCTGGTTGCATCTGGTCGGAGGTGTCAACTCCACCCATTTACCTATAGTACTGTTGCACCACCGTTGGCCTGGGAACAGGGACCCTCTCTTTCCACCCATCCTCTGCCGTCTGCCACCTCAGCATGGTCTCCCCGCTGTACACTGTGTGGACAGTTATGCACATGGAGACCTCACTTGTGTCCATCCACTTATTGCTAATATTTTTGGAGGGATCTTCTCTTCTTGGGACAATGTAAGTGTTCTTTTAAAGTTCATGTGTAACAGAAATGTCTTTATTAAATCTCATTGATAGATAGTTGGATAATATACATTTATTAGTAGAATTATTAACTATACACTAAGAATTTGCACACACACACACAAAAAGTATTCATTCTTAATAAAAATGTACCTTGTCTGATTTGGTTCCAGTCAAGCTGGTGTCTGTGGCTTTGGTCCTTATGATGCCGTGTGCCATCTTGTGAGAGCAGCCTAAATATCACATACACTGAAATTAGATTTGTGGGTTAAAAAATCATTAATTTATCTGTGTAAAACAGTAGCCATGTTTTATTTGCAATCGTAAGGTACAATAAAGTGTACCAAAAATGTATATGATAGTACAAAACCACTTTGGCTGGGAAACCTTTTATTATTGGCCTTTCTTAGAAGGCTCTACGGGGTGCTCAGAACCACCCTTGGGAGATTCAGACCACAATATTATACATTTGGTTCCTCTTTATAAACAACGGCTTAAAACCAGCAAGCCTGAGCTGAGAACCATACAGATATGGAATGAGGAAGCTCCCGACTGAGCCAGTCGATTTTGTCAGTCACACTTTTAAACATATTTTAGTTTTGCTATAGTAAATCTACAAATTCACTCTCGGTGTACCATATTCAATAGATTTTACTATTATTATATAGAGAGCAATAAGCGTGTGAGGTTGTCATGGCAACCAAACACATTGCATGGCTGTGGTTCAATTTTGCCACACTACACAACTAGCTGAAACATTCTATTACCTCAACACACTTAACAACTGTTTCCATCAACTGATTTTAGTCTTTCACAGTCAGAACTGAGCACAAACCTAAACAACACACTTAACTACTGGCAAAACACGACTGGACAAATTCTGCCAAACCAAAAAAACAAAACAAAACACAACTCACAAAAACCACAGCACTTACCCGCAGTCCTGCAGCCATTCCCGCCCCACCAAATACAACACTGCAAATACAGCACCGGTAAAACCTATTTGAAACCTATTTTACCATTAAGGTTGGTTTTACTTGTCTTAGTTTGTGCTTAATATAACAGAAAACATTAGCTTTCCTGCTATGTTGGTGTTCCTAATAAATCTCACAACAATGTGTCTTGAATATGTTTTGCATTAAGTCTGATGCTTCTCTTTCTTTCTGGAATTATTGCATGAGTAGACACATTTATATCTTTTCAAATGCCTAGGTCTCTGTTTAATTCCATTAATTATAACATTTCTAGTGCTATTTTTAAATGTTTATTCAAGCAATAATGTATAAACTATCTCATGTAGGCCTATGTCTAAAATCAGGGATTAAAAATGAATTGGTTCTAAGTAAAAAGGGTAGGCTATTTTTTCCCCCCTGTTACATTTCCCAAGTTACCGATAAGAACAAAATAAAACATTACTTAATAAATTGGCACCGTAATAAAAGAGTTAAATACACATCCACTGTTTTAAAACAGACATTTGTTTGGCTTGATTCAAGTTAAACCGCATAATGGTAGGGGCCCAACACTTTGCATCTAATAGGACTAGATGTCTTACTGAAAATATGGGATTAAACATTTTATATTCTAAAATCTATTCTTTAGTTTGGATGCAAATGGTCTACATAAATGAAGAAAACTGAGCTGCTAAAACGGCAGGTCCGGATCATCAAACACTGCAATGGAATCTTTATCTGACTTTTTTCGATAGCCTATCTCCAGATTTCTTGTCAGTTTGTGTATATTGTAAAAAAAAACAAAAAAAAAAACCACTGAGTAACCTTTTATGCCATGCAGACAAACATTATAACTTACCATAGGCTTTCTGCCAAAATGCAGATTCATCAGGCAACAACTTGTTACGCTAAAGATTAAGGGAGACATTATGCATTTACTTTATACATTTATTTACAGTTACAATTTAAATGCATTATTAACTAAAATATGATGTATTATAAAATATTTAAGTCGCTAGGGGGGGCCATGCTAAATTATGTAATAGAAGAATAATGTACACATGAAGAGCATATGGCAAATATTTAATTTTCCTGAAATAATTTGTATTTTTTGTATTACTTGTACTGTATAACTGGGTATTTAAAAATATAAATGACTAAGTAAGATCTGGGGGTTCAAACCAACACACAAAGTGAATCATGCACGGGACTAGAGAGAAAGTGAGGCTTCGTTTGTCACTGGTTTCATGATTTCTACGTTAACAACACAAGCCTCGAAGTAGCTTGCTGCTCACCATAATTTGAGAGCAGCTTTGTTTTACCGCTGCCATTATCTTTTGTTGAATAATCATTTTATATTATTTCTGTAAATTCCTCTACTTTTTGCAAACAAAATATTGTTTAATTGATAAAAAGGTATTTTTATACTTACTTCAGTTGCCTTTGTTTTATGCTATTTTTTTTTTTTTGTTTTATTTTAATTACTTTTAATTTAGTACATGTATAAAATATGCAGAATTAAGGTTGACGTGTTGCTAGCTAAACTAAAACAATGTGCATTTACCAGGTCAAAGCATTAAGTCTCATTAGCATCCCGTCAGTCTCGCTGTTAACTCTTCTGATGTCTGCTCTGCATTAAAAGGCTAGATGTAAAACCTAGATGTGAATAAATCGTCAGGTCCTGATCTTATTGAGCTGTTGTTTTTAAAATTAGTGGCTAATACTATTTCGCCACCACTGACCTACTCAATTTTTCCTTAACATCCAAGGACCTGGAAGTCTGCATTCCCCGGAAAGCAATTTTTTTTCTAGGGGACCCTCAACAAAACGCAATTGGGCTACTTTTGAGTAGCAATTGGGCAGGTTTTGTTGTGAAAACCTGCCAACCCTAGGGGCGACTCTACTTTATTAGATAAATACAGACCTATTTCAAAGTTGAGTATTTTGTCAAAACTTTTGGACGTTTAATCAGTGAACAAATTTGCACAGTATTTACAATCAGAATTTTGTTAAAAAAAACAAAAACAAAAAACAGCACCATTACAGCTGTCTAAAAAAACACCACTGTGCATGTTTTTTATTGATTTAACTAAATCTTTTGACATAGTGGACCACAAGATTTTGTTAGATAGGCTTAGAAGTGTTGGTTTATCAGACAATGTAGTCTTGTGATTTAATGATTATGTGAAGGTGTGGCAGTGCCACTGTTTATTTTCTTTTCACGTTAGCACATAAAAAATAAATAAATAAATAAAAAAAATAAAATAAAATAAAACTTTCTAACTCGGAACTACCCCGTGAACTGGAAGTAGAGGACAGAGGTGGATAAAAGGGAGCTGGACGCATCCGGAAGTGCTGCGCCATAGACTCGTGTACTGCCGTGAGTACCTGTGTGGCCTACCTGCCGTGGGATGGAGTGCTTGTTGCTGTGCGATTAACCTATCAATGTGGACTTTGGAGACCATCGCGGGAACAAAGCTCAGGCTTTGCATGTGTTTGCAATGATCACGAACTTGCTGTAGTTGGATAAGGACCGAAAAGAGAAAGCTTCCGTTGGCATGGTGGCCTACGTTTTACCTCTCTACGGATTCGGGTCAGTGACTGGTTATTTTTGACACACACCCATACACACACGCACACAATCAGTTATAGTTTCATGCGCATATGCAAACAACATCCACATGACCATCTTCAAACTATTCATGTAAATAGCGTGTTGTTTAATGTTCATTGTTTATATTTAATGTATTTACGAGTGTTTATTTCTTTTTATTTTATGTGTAATATGGACGTGGATCTTCAGGATCTATGGCGCAGTCTTTTGGAGGACTGAACGCGGATTGATGATTGTATATTTTTTCACGTGGATTAAACCCTCATCTTTCACCTGAACTGCAACATTTGAACTTGAGACGTGTCATTTTTTTTTTTGTTACGTTTTTGTTTGGATCTCTTTATGTGTATTATGTAACGGATGGTCATTTTATGCTAGCCTGGGTTCAAACCATGCTCGTTTGTGACAGGATCAAAGCCTGTCTGGCGCCCAAAAAAAAATTGATTTTTTTTTTTCTTTTTTCTTTTTCTCCACTATTTGATCCATATGGAGACTGTCTCAACCACGTGACCATGTAGGCTGGTGGTAAAGACACGGGTCCGAGCCGCGGGAGGCTGGGGTTCGATTCCTGCCAAAAAAATTATTATTTTTTTTTTTGTGTGTGTGTTTTTCATGGTGACCATCGTTACAAAGGGAAGAACTATTTTAATGATCTAAGCACATGTTCTAAAGCGCACACTGCAGGTGCACTTAGGGCGTGTCTGAATCCACGCTAGTTTAACGACGGGAAGAATGGCCAACACACCTGACGCATGATCTAAAAGGGTCCCTATTCTCTTAATGAGTAATGGGGGTGTTTTAGGCATAACGTACAATACCGATCAGAGTCTCATCTCCCATTCCCTTTAAGAGCCATTAGTGCTCATGCCATGGTGAATTTGCTAATTCCGTAGGCCGGGAATTTCCCAAAGGCAGTGAACTTCGCAAGCACAAAGTAAAGACACTGAAAGGTCAGGCTGAAAAGCAAACTCAGCTTTTTCGAAAATTTACTAAGCATTCAGAGACGGTCACATTAGCATCATATCAGCTAGCATGGAACATTGCTTGTGCAAAAAAGCCATACCTTGAAGGGGAATTTGTTAAAAAGTGCCTCAGTGATGTTGTTGTTATTCTTTGTCCTGAAAATGAAAATTTGAAACGTTCAGTAAAGGACCTTCAACTGTCATGGCACACTGTTGAACAGAGAATATCGGACACTGACAATTCAGTAGAAACACATTTATTATCAGATCTTCAGAAGTGCCGGTATTTTAGCATTACGTTGGATGAGTCCTGTAATGTTCAAGACAACATCACAGGACATGTTGTTAAGAAAGCAAATCTGCAGTTATCAAAACTAACGGCAATAGCCACGAATGGAGCCCCAGCCATGTTGGGATCTGAGAAAGGTCTTGAAGGGCTGTATAAAGTTAATGACCGTTTTCCAGAATTTTGGTCTTTTCACTATATTATCCATCAAGAGCACTTGGTGTCTAAAAAGCTGAACTTAGACCACATAATGAAACCTGTGCTGGAAATTGCCAATTTTATACGCACACATGCTCTCAATCACAGACAGTTCAAAAATCTCATTGGTGAACTTGATAAAGATCTTCCATCTGATCTGCTTCTTCACTGTGCCGTGAGATGGCTTTTAAGAGGAAATGTGCTTTCTCGTTTCTTTGAGCTTTTGAATCCAGTGAAACTGTTTCTCACAGAGAAACATAAGGACTATCCTGAGCTACATGATCCCCAGTGGATTTCAGATTTGGCTTTTTTGGTTGACGTGCTGCATTATCTGAATAGACTGAATGTGGATCTGCAAGGAAAGTTAAAGATACTGCCTGACATGGTGCAGAGTGTTTTTGCATTTGTCAACAAACTCAAGCTGTGCAAGACTGAAGATTGTGCCCGTTGAGAGATATCCCAATGCCAAACAGGCTGCACTCAAACTATTGTCAATGTTTGGGTCAACTTACATCTGTGAATCTCTTTTTTCAACACTGAAACACGTAAAATCAAAGCATCGCTCTGTTCTTACTGATACATGTGAAAGAGTTACTACGAGTAGCCACAACTGAATACAAGCCAGACCTGAAAAAGATTGTGGAAACCAAGGAATGTCAGGTGTCCCACTGAGTCAAGTAAAAGGAGGTAGGCTAATTTAAATCCATGAAAACTATTGTGTTATATAATTAGGTGTATAAGTTATTGTGACAGATATACTGTTGTTGGCACATCTGTTGTGTGGCTCTTTGCAGTGATAAAGTGTTTTTTTTTTGGCTCATCATGCCAAACAGGTTCGCCACCCCTGGCGTAGTCTATTTCAGTTGCCTCAAAACAGCACCGTGCCAACATGGGCGCAAATGCATTTGCTATTTAAACAATGTGGCGCTGGATATTAAAAAGAAAAAATGCGTTGGGCTGATGACAACTTTTTGTTGACATAATTGATGACTATTAGACAAAAGTTAAAGAAGCAACTAGGATTTTATTTTAGAAATAAGCCTTGTTTTTCATTTAACGCAAGGAAGAAGCTTGTGTCTGTGCATTACTACAGTATTTGCAGTAAAACCATAGTTACTACAAAGTTTACCATGATTTAAAAAACTATGGTTACTATAGTCATGGTTACCACAGTTTTACTGTAGTATTACTATAACATAACTATAGTAGAACCATGGCATCAAAACCTTGGTATGAACCAAAAAACAAAAAACTAAACTTTGTTAATACACTTATGGTTGCTACAGTTTTACTATAGTAAAACCATGGTTAACTGTTGTATAAGACTTTTTGATTATGGGGATGTAGTATATTAGCATGCTCCTTATCTTCTTGCTTCCCTGGATGCTGTGTATCATGGTGCCTCAAGATTTATTACGGATTGTAAATTCTCTACGAATCACTGTGGATTATATAATAGAGTTGCCTGGTCTTCTCTTGATGTTTGAAGGAAAATGCATAGGTGTAACGTGGACGCTGAGGCAGTAGTAGAATCCATTCACGGTAGTTTATTTAAAGAAGACAGAGTACAGAGAACAGGCAGGGGGTCAATACCGGAAGGCAGTCCAATATCACACACAACATGAAACGTAATCCAAGCAGCAGAAGGTATAAACAGGCAGTGGGTCAAATACCGAGCAGACAGTCCAATATAGCAAACAATCCAACAGGGGTGATCCAGAGAGCGATAGTCAAAAGACAGATAATGGTCAAACCTTGAAATCAGTCCAAACAGGCAAATAAATCCAAACAGGGGTAATCCAAAAACACAATATCCAAGAACAGAGCAGTATGGCAACAGGTAATCCAACAGAGTATATAAACGCTTGGTAAGGCAGGTGAAACTGGCAATACTTCGCAAAGTAGTGAGCACATGGCCAGTCTTTAAATACTGCCAAACAGGAAGTAGCAGTAGAAGCAGCAGAGGGAGCGTGCAAGCAGTCCTAGGGTGAGAGCTCCCTCTGCTGGCTTGGCGTTACAGAATCCCCCCCCCCAGGAGCGACTCCTGGCGCTCAAAACAACAACAATCCAGGTGGGTGGGGGAACAGAGGTAAAACGGGGTGGGACGGAGGGCCAGGTCCATGTAGAGCAGGTGGGCCTGGATCGTGGAGCAGAGACAGACAGTGAAGCACTGGAGGACCTGGACCATGGAGCAGTGGCAGACAGTGAAGCACTGGAGGACCTGGACTGTGGAGCTGTGGCAGACAGTGGAACCTTGGAGGACCAGGGCCGTGGAGCGGTGGCAGACAGTGGAACACTGGAGGACCTGGGCCGTGGAGCAGTAGCAGACCGTGAAACACTGAAGGGCCTGGGCCGTGGAGCAATGACAGACAGTGGAACTTTGGAGGACCAGGGCCGCGGAGCAGTAACAGACCGTGAAGTACTGGAGGGCCTGGGCCGTGGAGCAATGGCAGAGTAGGAAACCATGGTGAGGCAGGCAGAGCAGGCAGAACAGGGAGCCATAGCGAGGTAGGCAGAGCAGGCAGAACAGGAAGCCATGGCGAGGCAAGCAGAGCAGACAGGAGCAGAGATATCCACAGTGGAGCTAGTGACATCCACAGCAGAGCAGTGTGTTCACGGACAATTTCCATGGCCATGGTATGACAGGCAGAGAGTTCATTATTGGCCTTCTTGATCGTGACATGGCGGGCAGAGAATTCATCATGGGACGCCGCCCCCATAGGAGGATCTACAGCTTGCACTGACACCTCTGGGGGCATGGGCGCAGATGCTTGGGCAGGTGTGTCAGGGAAGTTATAAATAGCCTTCATGGCCGTGACAGGACAGGCAGAGAGTCCGTGGGGAAACGCCGCCCCTTTAGGAGGTTCTGCAGCCGGAGCTGCCACTTCTGGGGGCATTGGCGCAGACTTTTGGACAGAAGAGGCCTCTGGTGTAGACTCGTGGACAAGCAAGGCAGTGAGTTCATTAATGGACGCCACCTCCTTAGGAGGTTCTACAAAGCATGCTGACACCTCAGGAGGTATTGGCGCAAACTCTTGGACCAGAGAGGCTTCTGGCATAGACTCGTGGATAGACGAAGCTTCTGGAGCAGACTCGTGGACAGACGAAGCTTCGGGAGCAGACTCGTGGACAGACGAAGTTTCTGGAGCAGACTCGTGGACAGATGAAGCTTCTGGAGCAGACTCGTGGACAGACGAAGCTTCTGGAGCAGACTCGTGGGCAGACGAAGCTTCTGGAGCAGACTCGTGGACAGACGAAGCTTCTGGAGCAGACTCGTGGACAGACGAAGCTTCTGGAGCAGACTCGTGGAGACGACTCGTGCAGACTCGTGGACAGACGAAGTTTCTGGAGCAGACTCGTGGACAGATGAAGCTTCTGGAGCAGACTCGTGGACAGACGAAGTTTCTGGAGCAGACTCGTGGACAGACGAAGTTTCTGGAGCAGACTCGTGGACAGATGAAGCTTCTGGAGCAGACTCGTGGACAGACGAAGCTTCTGGAGCAGACTCGTGGGCAGACGAAGCTTCTGGAGCAGACTCGTGGACAGACGAAGTTTCTGGAGCAGACTCGTGGACAGATGAAGCTTCGGGAGTAGACTCGTGGGCAGACGAAGCTTCTGGAGCAGACTCGTGGACAGACGAAGCTTCTGGAGCAGACTCGTGGACAGACGAAGCTTCTGGAGCAGACTCGCGGACAGACGAAACTTCTTGAGCGGTTTCGTAGACAGGCGAGGCCTCTGGAACATAGTGTGCAGCCCACACACTGAAAATGGCTACGGCCATTACAGGCAGCACGGTAGATAGTGGGATGTCTGGTGACCTGGAGGGTGTGGATGTTATGGACTTGTGGCTTGTGAATGTGGGCTCTGCGTGGCTTGGGAGCGTGGGCTCTGCGTGGCTAGCTGATATGGGAGGTGGTTTGAGAAGGTTAGAGGGGACCTGGTGAGGTTTTGGTAGGACAACAGTTTCCTGCCTTGACTCGGGGAGGCCTGCCGTGGCCGGACTTGACTCGGGGAGGCCTGCCGTGGCTTGATTTGGTTCATGAAGATCAATTGCGGCTTGGCTTGGCTCCTGGATGACAGCCGCAACTTGACTTGGCTCATGAAGAACAACCGTGGCTTGGCTTGGCTCATGGACGACAGCCGCAACTTGACTTGGCTCAGGGAAGACAGCAGCAATTTGACTTGACTCGTGAAGATTCGCTGCAACTTGGCTTGACTCAGGAACAACATGGCTTGACTCATGGGGAACAGTTGTGACTTGGCTTGACTCGTGGGACACAGCTGTGACTAGGCTTGACTCGTGGGGCACAGCTGTGTCTTGGCTTGACTCATGGGGAACAGCTGTGACTTGGCTTGACTCGTGGGACACAGCTGTGTCTTGGCTTGACTCGTGGAGAACAGCTGTGACTTGGCTTGATTTGTGGGGCACAGCTGTGACTTGGCTTGACTCATGGAGAACAGCTGTAACTTGGCTTGATTCGTGGAGAACAACAGCTGTGTCTTGACTTGACTCGTGGAGAACAGCTGTATCTTGGTTTGACTCGTGGAGAACAACAGCTGTATATTGGCTTGATTCATGGGGAACAGCTGTGTCCTTGCTTGACTCTGTTGCTTGACTTGACTCTGTTGCTTGACCGGGCTCTGCAGCTTGACTTGACACAGGAACAGTAGCTGTAATCTTGCTTGGTTTGGGGGTGGCAGCTGTGACTTTACTTGACTCAGGAAATGCAGCTGCGACTTGACTTGACACCGCTGCTACTTGACTGGAACCAGGGGTAGCTGCCATTTTAGCTGCCCATACAGCCATGAGGGGTATGTGTGCCATCATGTGGTGTGGCTCTGGGATGGCGGCCATCTTGTGAACTGGCTTGGGGAAGGCGGCCATCTTGTGGACTGGCTCTGGAATGGCAGCCATCTTGTGAACAGGTTTGAGGATGGCGGCTATCTTGTGGACTGGCTCTGGGACGGCGGCCATCTTGTGGACTGGTTGTGGGAGGGCAGCCATGACGGGTGCAGACTCTGGACGGGCGGCAGGCGTGACGTGAGCAGGCCCTGGAGCGGCAGGTGTGGCGTGAGCAGGCCCTGGAGCGGCAGGCGTGGCGTGAGCAGGCCCTGGAGCGGCAGGCGTGGCGTGGGCTTTGGCTTTGGCTTGGTGGATCTGGCTTGAACAGGCCTTGGTTTGGCGGGCATGACGTGAACAGGCTTTGGCTTGGTGGATGGGGCTGGAGCAGGCTTTGGCTTGGCAGGCATGACATGAACAGGCTTCGGCTTGGTGGACGTGACTTGAGCTGGCTGTGGTGTGGTGGTTAGTGCGGGATTGCGGGGTCCCTCGTCCGCAATCCCAACAGTGTATGGTGAGCCCCTTAACCGGAGTGCGAGGTCGATATAATTTTCAAGAGTCCATTGTGGGGTATTGCGTGGTAGGAAACGGGATATGTTTTCGTTTAAACCAAAACGGAAAATGTCCAGAAGAAAGGTGTCATTAAAATCTACCTGGTAACATAGTTTGCAGAAGTCAGTTACATAGTCCTCTATGGAACGGTTCCCCTGTCTGAGTCGGACAAGACGATCTGCTGGGTTCATGGTGTGTCGTGTAACTTCCGCTGGATTCATGGGAGGCGAAGTATTCTGTAACATGGACGCTGAGGCAGTAGTAGAATCCATTCGCGGTAGTTTATTTAAAGAAGACAGAGTACAGAGAACAGGCAGGGGGTCAATACCGGAAGGCAGTCCAATATCACACACAACATGAAACGTAATCCAAGCAGCAGAAGGTATAAACAGGCAGTGGGTCAAATACCGAGCAGACAGTCCAATATAGCAAACAATCCGACAGGGGCGATCCAGAGAGCGATAGTCAAAAGACAGATAATGGTCAAACCTTGAAATCAGTCCAAACAGGCAAATAAATCCAAACAGGGGTAATCCAAAAACACAATATCCAAGAACAGAGCAGTACTGCAACAGGTAATCCAACAGAGTATATAAACGCTCGGTAAGGCAGGTGAAACTGGCAATACTTCGCAAAGTAGTGAGCACATGGCCAGTCTTTAAATACTGCCAAACAGGAAGTAGCAGTAGAAGCAGCAGAGGGAGCGTGCAAGCAGTCCTAGGGTGAGAGCTCCCTCTGCTGACTTGGCGTTACAATAGGTACTTTTTTACAAAAGGATTTTTTTGGAAAAAAAAAAAAAAGAAAAGAAGCAGGCCTATTCAATCCTCCCTGGATGCTTTTTTAATGAAAAAAATAAATATCGATCAAAATCAGGAGAATGGGAGCAGCAATGAAAAAATTTTAGTATTATACCAGTGCTTTCAGTGAAACGTTATCTAGGCCTACAGTTTCTAATACAGATCCTACAGAGAACGTTTCATCAACCAGCATTAGCTGGTTAGGATATCAGCAAAACTAAAAATGAAGCTCCGAGACAACCCCAGCTATTAAACTTTCCTGTCTGAAACAGAAGATGATTTTTGTCACAACTTTACAAAATTCATGAATAGATTGAATATTCAATTTCAGACGATGCTGTGTTTTGCTTTGCCTTTCTGCATTTTGGCAGTTTGTCACTTAGGCCAGGAGAAAGAAGTGGAATTTTTTCTCACCTTCATCTGAGATGAGTGAAGAAGCCTCAGTGTTCTTTGCTGCTTCATCCAAAAACCAACGAATTGATGCCTCAACCATGGGGCGATTTTCTGGCTTGGCTAGGAGCGACTTCTGGAATATCAAGACGTTTCTTGCTTCTCCTTCCACTGATAGGGTTTGGGGGAAGTGAAACATTCTCATTTTCGTCTTCAGCTAAAGACAACCAAGGTTGGGAAGGTTACTTTTAAAATTGTTTTCAAGATTACAAAATATGTGCTTTAAAAAGTAATTTGTAATGTATTTCATTAAATTACTATGGTGGTCAGGAGAGCTCAGAGCTCTACAACTTTAGAAAACACATGCAAATAGACAGAGCACCAGCAAATCAAGAAAACATCTTCATCAGCATGACAGCAGTTTTTTTGTTTTTTTGATTGTTCATTTGGTTGTGTTGTGGGCATTTACAGTGAGTGTGTTGTCACATTTATGTAGTTTTCTTAAAGGTGCAGTGTGTAATTTTTAGCGGCATCTAGCGGTGAGGATTCGAATTTCAACCAACGGCTAAGTCCCCCTCTCACCCCGCCCTTTCGAAACGCATACAGAAGCTACGGAAGCTGACACAGGACAAAAATGTTGTTGTCTGTTACACCTGACAGTAGCCAATCAAGCGATGAGTTTTCTGTACAAAAGGTAAGTCAAAGAATGATATTTACTTAATTATTCAGTAAACCAATATGTTATTGCGAATATTATTGTTACTCATTGATCATTGTCTCAGGTTTATTCACTGACTTTAGTTAGATTTTTTGTATGACAGTTAGTAGGGTTGGGCGACGTCCACCAAATTGGCATCGGACAAAGTCTACAGTGAAACATCATGATTAAAAAAAAGTGAAAGTGAAATGCGATCGTGCATACGAAATCAGTTTCAATGCCATGCACATTACTAGCGGCCCCCTGATGCCCGCAATTGATATACAGTATAATTACTTAACGATATAACTGCGAGAGAAAGTAATGAAATATATATATTTTTCCATCTAATGTATTGCCTTTAAAACACAACTTTCTTTCCGAACACGGCATTGGGATGCGGTGGCTCGCGGGAGGGGAAAGGGAGGAGGGGGTGCGATGGGATCACGATGCTGGCTCAACATCGTTATGTCTGTCAGCCCAACCGCATAAGCGCCTTCCATCTGGGAAAAGCCACACCGATGTTTATCCGGGATTTCTGCCGTCGTCTGTCCCGACATCGTCTGGCTGCATCAAGTTTTCTTTTTTTTTTTACCGACGAAGATTGACGCTCTGCCGGTTCTTGAACAACGTACTGACGAAACGCGCTCTGTAGAAGTTTGTCTGTTTAGGGCTACTATAGAAACATGGCGGCACTAAATGGCGACTTCCATGTAAGGGGACCCACGGTGTATGTAGATATAAATTGCTCGTTCTAAGGTTATAAAATCATAAAGGCTTATTATGTAAGGTCTTTACACACCTCTGAAAACATAGTTTGGTATGCTATATTGCATTTCTGCCAATAAATTCTCCTAAATATTACACACTGCACCTTTAATTTCCAGGTGTTTTTTTTCTATTTGCAGTGCGTTTCTTTGTTTTGTTGTGTTGTAAGTATTTGTGGCACGTGTTGTTGTTTATGAAGTTGTTTTCCTAATTCGCAGGTGTTTTTTATATATATATATATATATATATATAGTGCATTTCTTTGTTTGGTTGTGTTGTAAGCATTTCAGTGGTGGACGAAGTACACAAATCAAGTACTTGAGTAAAAGTACAGATACATAGAATAAAGTATTCCTCCAGTAAAAGTAAAAGTGCTCCTTTTTCTATTTTACTCAAATGAAAGTACAAACATTACTGATAAATTTATTTAGCAATTTTATATAGGCTACTTAATTTAATTTAATTTATTAATTAACATATATTTTATATAATCCTACTACTCAAAACACCTGGGATTTTCCCAAAATAGCCACTATATGGAGTCAAAATACATTTTTGTTGTTGATATGGGCTATGTTGATGAGAGTGATGTAGTTATGTTCATTGTGAAGCTTACACTGCGATATACCTGAGAGAAAACAGATTTGACCATCTAATTTTCACCAGTGAGAAAAAAGTGGTTTAAAACTTGTTTTGTATAACGTCACAGTTATATATGACATGAGAATAAGCCCTGAAGTTAGCAAGAACATTTTAACACCCCTGGCCAAATGCCCCCAGAGGGCATCACTTCCCACTTTGATAATTACTGTAGTTACCATGTTCTGGACATCACATCCTTTCTTTTTCCTTCAGAGGTAAACCATCTAGGTGGTTGAATAAAAATTTTTGGACTTTATATCTAAAAATTACCTCAATTTAGCACCAGCAAGCTTGTTAGCTAGACAGTTAGCATTAGCTAACAATATTTACTTATTTTCAGTATGGTTATGAATAAACATTCATATCGGTCTACTCAGCTAGTTGATCCAAACAATATAAAATGTATACTGTTGATAAACAATATAAAAACAGACTTTTTTGTATGTCTGTTTACTTAAGTTTTAATGCCTGTTAGGCTAAATGCATAACTAGCATTTTAATACAACTGCTAACGTTACAGCAGCGGGGAATATGAACGCGCGTGAGTATATTTTATTTAATATGTTATTTTAGAGAAACTGACATTGATGTTTTTGAATTCAAGCATTTCAGTGGGCTTAAACAGTTCACCCTTTACAGCAGATCTAATTCACCAATGGAAAGTTTTGACCTAACTATGATTTTCTTTTACAATAATTAATCCTAAAATTCGACATTATAACTTACTTTTCGTAGCATCAGTCGTGTGCGCGCACAAGATCTCCCGGTTCTTATCTGTGAATTCAGTTCACTGGAGACTGGTTCTAAACGGATCATTTGAATCAATGAGTTGTCGGCTTGAGAACAGCTCCAATCGGATCACTCCAATTCGTGAATGAATCGTTTGGTGCGATTTGCGAATCGATTTAACAGGTTCATTGAAAAGGATCAGTTTGTTCATGAATCAGACACGGCTTCTGCATCTCGGAGCACGTGATATATTATAAGAAGTAACCATATGTTTTTGAAATAGTAGGTGTGTTCGACTTAACAAATCTGTGTTTCTAGAACATTAAATGTGTTTTTACTGTAGTCGCAATGTTATATTGAGTCAGATTTATCATAAAACACTGATAAAAGCATATATAACCCCACTTTGTTAGTATTTAAATAGTATATGTTTATGTTGATCTTTATTCTTGTTCAGACGGCGCTGAATTAGGCAGTATATGAAAAGTGTTTCTGTTTCTCATGAAAATGCTTTTGAAAAGTCTGTGTATTTGATAAATATTCACTTCATCTGTGATAGAGCATGCAAACACCGCGAGAGCTTCACTAACGAAAGCAAAAGGTGTGTTCGACTTAACGCAGTGCTGCGCAGCTCGATCAAATTCTGACTTGAAGCAGTGCATGCCAGTTAGAAATTTTGTCCGACTTGCGGCGGCGCCGACGCCTCGTGACTGTCACGTGTGGCATCAAAGTACCGCGATAGCGATTCAAGAGCAGCCGACTGACTCAACCGACGCAGTTTCTTCAGAGCGGCTGCAGGAGCTCTGATGATCACATGGCTGTTTCACGATTGGCCAGATTCACCGCATGACGATCACGTGTGTTTTGGGTTTATTCTAACATCCTCAAGTCCGATAATACTGACAAATCTGTGTTTTTAGAACAATAATGTTATACTGAGTCAGATTTATCATAAAACACGGATAAAAGCATATATAACCCCACTTTATTAGTATTTAAACAGTATGTGTTTGTGTTTATCATTATTCTTGTTCAGATGGCATTGTATTAAGCAGTATATGAAACATGTTTCTGTTGCTCATGAAAACGCTTTTGAAAAGTCGGTGTATTTGATAAATATTGCATTTAATTCACTTCATCTGTGATAGAGCATGCAAACACCGCAAGAGCTTCACTAACGAGAGTAAAAAGTGTCCGACTTGACGCCTCCGTTTTCAACTCCGCCCCCGACTGCTCTTGGCTACTCTCGTTGATCGGCGTCTGTAGCCGTAGATGAAGTTGAACACACCTAAAGTGTCTGACTTGACACCTCCGTTTTCAACTCTGCCCGCGACTGCTCTCGCCTACTCTCGTTGATCGCTGTCTGTAGCCGTGGATGAAGTTGAACACACCTAGTGGCTACGTCCGAAAGCCTAGTCAGCTGACTTATCAGGCAATCAAAGGACTGGGAAGGCAACTCTAGAGACACTTTCGGACAGACTTCAGAGGCAGCGGAACGGTTAAGTTGTATATTTTCTTATACAGTTATGTACAAATGCTTTAATAATACATAAAGATCTCGATGTCATTAATCCACTGAAGGTCTGTGCGTCGGAGAAGACGACTGAGAATAGCAGCTACTTTTTGCTTTAAAAAATAAAAGCACTGATGCAAGTAATATTGCAGAACAGGTCATTGTTATTAGTGGCTGTTTCATTATTATTGGTAGTATATTGTAAATATTATTCTTATTTACTACTCATTTGAACCCTTTTAACATTTCTTATTCCATTTTAGAACTATGTAAGAAATTATAGTCTTTTTATTATACTTTTTCTTGCAACTGGCTCCAGATTTCCAAGAACGGGGTATTCAAGACACGTGCATTTCGGTTCCGCTTAAAGGGGTCATTGGATGCCCATTTTCCACAAGTTGATATAATTCTTTAGAGTCTTAATGAAAAGTCTATGTACTTTGGTTAAAAATTCTCAATGGTTGTGTAAAACAACACCATTTGTACCTTGCCAAAATCAGCTCTGCAAAAATCATCTCATTCTGGTCGAGGCTGCTTTAAATGCAAATGCGCTCTGCTTGCCATGCCCCTCTCTTCTCTCTGTGATGTGAGGAGCCTTTTTACTTTAGCCGCATTTAGTCACTAAACTTGCTAACTAGCACATTACTGGGAAAGACGATCGCAAAGATTCATTAAAAAAACCCTTGTAAGTGAAGCTGGATCATGAATGATTCGTGTGAACATAGACAGATATATGTAGATCAGGAGGCGCATTCCCTTTATAAACAAACGGAATCCACTTCATCTTCAGCGGCTCAGATGTTGGGAGTAAATGACGACCACTACGTTCATTATTACATCCAGCAACACAACTGCTGTCTGTCTCAATCTGAGATATTCTTGTCTAATTTACATCCTTGCTCCGGCATTGAAACAAAGAGGGTGGACTGTTACAGCTGATCTGAGGTAAGATGCTCATGTCAATCAACTATTGTGGGAGCGGCCTCTGTGGGTGTGACGGCACAATGACAGGCATCTGAGAATGGCTCGATTTGAAAAAGGGGATAGTATTTTTACAGATTAATTAAAATTTTTATCATTATAGGGTAGATTTGTACATACACTGCCAACACACATTAATGTACAAACAACATGTAAAAGTGAACTTAGCATCCAATGACCCCTTTAACAATTCCTGCGTTCGCATTTTAATGTGATTTTAAAGTTTAAAAATAAATTATTTAAGTGCAAGAGGGGAAAGAAGTTGCACACCGTTTGTGTGCAGTGCACACATCTGAAGCGTAAACATAGTGAACAGTGAATCAAAACTATGAATCGTTAAGAATCTGAATTAATAAGCAGAGTCAAATCAGAACCGGAATCGCTAAAATTTAAACGATACACTGTAAAAAATAAAAAACAATTTGTTGAGTCAGCTTAAAATAATTTGTTCCCTGATGCCTTAAAATTTTAAGTTCAGTCCACTAAAATAAGTTTATTCAACTTGAAATGTTAAGTTGTACTAAGTAGCAACTTAGATATTTGTGTTGGCTAAACTTAACAGATGGGTAAGTAACCCAGCTGCCTTAAAATTTGAAGTTGATTCAACTCAAATATCTAAGTTGTCACTTAGTATAATTTAACATTTCAAGTTGAATAAACTTTTTTTTTGAGTTGACTGAACTTAAAATTTTAAGACAGCCAGGTTACAAATTATTTTAAGTTGATTCAACAAATTGTTTTTTACAGTACACCCAACCCTTGCATTGGTTTCCTCTGACAAATCAAAATATGATGACATAATCACGTTCACTACGGAGCCTCTGAATATACAAATGAGACAAACGTGATATAGGAAAAAGCGGAGCTTTGCGGTACTTTTTAAAGCATTCAGATTGGATGAGCGGTTCAGAAGTTATTAAATATTTAAGAACAATAGTTATTTTTTGCCGCGGGCGGCTGTCTCGGTCTTTGAGGGTTAAATAAATTCAGTGCACACAGACTGAAGTAGTTTAAGTCTTTGGTTCTTTTAATTGTGGTGATTTTATGACATTTAACAAACACCCACCAATTCACTATCTCAACAAATTAGAATATGGTGACATGCCGATCAGCTAATCAACTGAAAACACTTGCAAAGGTTTCCTGAGCCTTCAAAACGGTCTTCAAAACACAATCAAGGGAAAGACTGTTGATCTGACAGTTGTCCAGAAGGCAATCAAGGAGGGGTAACTCACAAACCAAAGAGGGTAAGCCACAAACATTCATTGCCAAAGAAGCTGGCTGTTCACAGAGTGCTGTATCCAAGCATGGTAACAGAAAGTTGAGTGAAAGGAAAAAGTGTGGAAGAAAAAGATGCAAAACCAACCGAGAGAACCACAGCCTTGAGAGGCTTGTCAAGCAAAATTGATTCAAGAATTTGGGTGAACTTCACAACGATTGGACTGAGGCTGGGGTCAAGGCATCAAGAGCCACCACACACAGACATGTCAAGGAATTTGGCTACAGTTGTCGTATTCCTCTTGTTAAGCCACTCCTGAACCACAGACAACGTCAGAGGCATCTTACCTGGGCTAAGGAGAAGAAGAAATGGACTGTTGCCCAGTGGTCCAAAGTCCTCTTTTCAGATGATAGCAAGTTTTGTATTTCTATTGGAAACCAAGGTCCTAGAGTCTGGAGGAAGGGTGAAGAAGCTCAGCCGAAGTTGCTTGAAGTCCAGTTTTAAGTTTCTACAGTCTGTGATGATTTGGGGTGCAATGTCATCTGCTGGTGTTGGTCGCCTGTGTTTTTGAAAACCAAAGTCACTGTACCCATTTACCAAGAAATTTTAGAGCACTTCATGCTTCCTTCTGCTGACCAGCTTTTTAAAGATGCTGATTTCATTTTCCAGCAGGATTTGGCACCTGCCCACACTGCCGAAAGCACCAAAAGTTGGTTAAATGACCATGGTGTTGGTTTGCTTGACTGTCCAGCAAACTCACCAGACCTGAACCCCATAGAGAATCTATGGGGTACTGTCAAGAGGAAAATAAGAAACAAGAGACCAAACAATGCAGATGAGATAAAGACCACTGTCAAAGAAACCCGGGCTTCCATACCACCTCAGCACTAGCACAGACTGATCACCTCCATGCCACGCCAAACTGAGGCAGTCATTAAAGCAAAAGGAGCCCCTACCAAGTATTGAGTACATATACAGTAAATGAACATATTCTCCAGAAGCCCAACAATTCACTAAAAATGTTTTTTGTTTTTTTTTAATGGTCTTATGGAGTATTCTAATTTGTTGAGATAGTGAATTGGTGGGTTTTTGTTAAATGTGAGCCAAAATCATCACAAACAATTAAAAGAACCAAAGACTTAAACTACTTCAGTCTGTGTGCACTGAATTTATTTAATACACAAGTTTCACAATTTCAGTTGAATTGCTGAAATAAATGAACTTTTCCATGACATTCTACTTTATTGAGATGCACCTGTATGTTTAGAAGTGATCTACTGCATCCAGATTTAGTATTTGAAAAACAATGATTTTTCTCAGCTTTTTGCCCAAAATGTTTTTTTTTTAATGAAACCTACCAACACTTAAGTGTTTTTAAAAAACGAATGTTTTAAGCTAGAATAAAATGGATTTGTTTGAAAGTAGAGGGCCTGCTCTTTATTTTGATGTATTGCATGTTCAAATATTAATACAAGAACATATTCTAATTTTTAGTGAAAATCCTCAAAAATGCTAGTAGTGGTGCAATACAAGGCATAATTAATGTATTAAAACTACTTTTACACAAAGGCTTTAAGTTGAAGTGTTACAAAAAAAATTATTTTAAACATTTATTATTCTTAGTTTCAACATTTAAGAACAAATTTTTAAAAACTAAACAAATATATTATTTAAGGAAAGCCGAGCTAACATTTTTTAACGAATACTAGTTTCTGTAACAAATGTAGCTATTGCTCATTGTTAGTGTTAATGCATTAACTAAGGTTAACCAATGAGACCTTACTGTAAAGTTTACAAATTGTTCTTTGTAATGGACCCTTGTCCCTTGTAATGGATGACACGTTATCATCTTAAATCATTTACAATTTTTAAATTTTTTTTTTTTAAATGTATGTAAATTTATAACATACTTTGTATTATATCACCTTTTCATCAAGATACAAAAAAACTAGTTAACACTAATGCAAAGGTATTTTTAATGCCACGTCTATGGGAGGGACAGCAAATTTGACATCGTTCTCTCTTTTGACTGCCAATAAATATCAATCTCTCTCTATTTTTTTCTTTGATTGAAATAGTGAAAACACTATTGTGGAGTTTTTCTTTTGTTATTTGAGCAAATGATGGACCTGGTTGTGCACAGAGAGTTAAGTCTCATACAAGTTATTTGTCATGCGATAAATGTGTATAGTCTGGTGTCTACATACAAAAGCGCATGACTTTGCCTGGGATTTGGCAGCCCAACTGAATGATACGTTCAGAAGCATGTGTGATGAAGAACACTAAATAACTAGATCTCCACTTACTGAACTTGATGTGAACATGGTGTCACGTTTCCCTCATGATTATATGCATTTAGTGTCTTGGTGTGATGTGAAGGTTATTAGATCAATGGACCAGTTGTCCTCTCAAAACTCACTTGCCATTACAGAAAATAGTCAAATAATCTCAGAACCTATAGATTTATGTCCCATCAGAATTTGCTTGTAAACCAAGGTCAACTGAATAAAAAAATCAATGGAAGGCAACTAAACTAAAGCCAAAAACACACTGTGCGATTTTCGGCTGTCCCAGATGAAAGATTGGCATTATGAAATTATCGTGGCTCCTAATCCGTGGTCCTATAAGAGAGGTCGAAAGATGGCTGTTGTCACGGTTTTGCGACCAAAGACAGCCTATGATTATTTTCTAACAATTCATGATATTGTGAGGACAACAGTTTACAACTACAATAACTGTAATACAATAATGTTCACAGCCTTGATCACTTAGCTAACTATGTAAAATTCCATGGTCCACTTGACAACATTTCTGAATTTACTTTTGAGAATTATATAGGTCAGTTAAAAAAAATAAAAATAAAAAAATGGTCAGATGGTCGATTTTGAAATTGGGAAAGAAAACGAGATGGCAGTTTTCCGACATACCCTAACTGTGTTGACCGTATTAAACCGAATTATTCCATATTACGTTCACGCAGCCAAGATGAGCGTTTGAGATTAAAACCTATATAAATTGTCAATTTGTTTTGAAAATGACCGATCGTTTTGCTAGATAAGACCCTTCTTCCTTGGCTGGGATTATTTACAGACATTTCTGCATTTAAAGTGCATCTTGTTTCTTTTTTTTCTCTCTCTCTCTTGAAGTCGGTGGTCTAAATCATGTGATCTGGAACACTGGAGGTGACTTTGGAGCCCTTTTCTGTCTGTCATCGTCATAACGGTGGAAAATGGTAAGCTAATATCAACTGAATTACCAGAAACCTGTGACTAAACCAATGTTATACAAGTCTAATATTAAAACGCTAAAAGTAAATCAGCAGCTGCTTTTATATTTATTTAACAGAATAGCATTAACGTTATGTTTCAATGGCCACGCACCATTCAAATGTAATGGTTATTATTCATTAAGCAGATTGGTGTCAACTGTCAATATGATCGTGCAATTTTGTGTGCAAACAAAGTTATCTGTGCGAACGTTTTACATGTTTTACCACTATATCAAAATACATAGGAACCTGGCCAATTTTAGGTTTCTGCTCCAGGTAAAGTGCTGTGGATAAAAAGATACAATAACACATTAAGATCCAACTTTAAAAAGGACCATAATACAAACTAATAAATTCATTTCTCTGCATGCGTGTTCCCTAACTTTGCTTCAGATGGGCAGGGCAATGATTTTAGACTGTCCAAACAGTTAGCCAGCTCCAACAAGAGACTGAGACAGGCAATAAAATAATACAACAGCATTCAGTGGCATTCACCACAGATGAGCATCTTCCCTGCAACAGTTTACTTTCAGGAAGCATGTGATCCCTCTTGGCATGTCTACTTCTGCTTTGATGTAAGTATAGGTACCTAACCCTAGTGACCACACAGCACTAATCTCTACTAATAATCCAACAACCACTTACTAACCACAACTATCTGCCAATCATTTTAGAGACCAACTGGTAACATGACATAACACTTTGTTTTCTTTTGTCTTTTCCAGATTGAAGAAGATGATGTTTTGAGGAGTCTAAAAAGGTGAGGAATTGCCTGATGCCTTACATATGAATTACTATGCATTACTCTGTCTTACCCTTAAGTTCTTATGTTTTTGTCTTTTAGTTTTTCCCTTTTTTTGTCCTGTAATCTTTACAGTTTTTCTCAATTGCTAGAACACTAAATCCTATTGTCTGAACCAAATGCTCAGTTGCCTGAACCCACTGATTGAATCAATCACTCTTTTGGCAAAACCATAAGCACTTTTCACCTGTTTAGACACAACTTGCCAACACATTTTCATTGTGATGCACCCGTGCTGCATAATGGTGAGCACAGGTGACAAAAGTCAAACACAATTAAAGCACAGGTGTCACCACTTGAACACAACAACTCAAAACTGATCACACTTGTGGCTAATGATGTGAGGGAACATATACAGTAAGCCAGTTCAGAGAGCACTGGTTTGTGAGGCCCTACAATGGATAGAAATCTGAGAGGAAGAGTTTGAGAGGAGGTCGAGGTGGTCAGTGAAGACAAAGAACAGTAATATCTGATGAAATCAGAGCTACTGTGATTGACCATGTTCTTGTCCATGGTATGAGCATGAGGGAGGCTGGACAAAGGGTACAACCAAACATCAGTAGATTCACTGTGTAATCCGAAGATTTAGAGAAGAGAACAGGTAATTACCATTTTTTGACATTATAGTACAGTATGTAAATGTTGACAGCAATTACTGTATGACATACTATAGAGGTATGTCACTCTGGACCTCTTGAAAAACCGTCAATGCAAGTGAATGTGAGAAAATAATTATTTTTTCACAGAGCCCTCCAGGTTAGAGAGTGGTTCAATATGAACCAAGGTTTTATCAATCTTTGCCTTCCACCGTACTCCCCTTTCCTAAACCCCATTGAGGAATTCTTCTCCTCATGGTGGTGGAAGGTATATGAACGCCAACCTTACACCAGGGTAAATCTCCTGCAAGCCATGGATCTTGCCTGTGGTGACATAGGTGTGTAGGCATGCCAAGCCTGGATATGGCATGCCAGGGGTTTTTTCCCCCGTTGCCTGGCCAGACAAAATGTGGCCTGTGATGTGGATGAAGTCCTGTGGCCTGACCCAGTACGGAGACATGATGCTGTGGCTGAGTAATGCACTTATATGTATATTTTTGTACTTTATTTTTACATGGGCTTACTATACACAAGTGGCAAACGCATAAGATTTCTGTTTGTTTTTACAAGTGCTACGTGTAAATGCACAAGATTTCTGTTTTGTCCTTTTGTACAAGTGCAAAATGCACAGGTTTTCTTTGTTTTGCAACATGCATTTAGCCTACAGTGAACAATAAACATTTATTTCTCCAGCTTCATGTCCTGAGCATTGTGTTTTCTATTTTTCTACATAATGTTTAGTGACTGTTCAGTAATGTTTTTAATTTTGATTGACTCGGGGCACGATTTGACAACATAGTTCAGTTTTGAGCACAGATTGAACTGTTTTGAGGTGAAAGTTTGGTTTTGCAAGAAGAGTCTGAGGTTTTGTGAATGTAGCTTGAAAATTGGGTTTTGTGTTCACAGTTTAGAGAAAAGGAGAGCAGCTTTCAAGAAATGTGTCTTAGCAATCGAGAAAAACTGTAATACTACTTTGATTGTAGTGGGCATAATGTATATTCCTGATACGTTGTGTATTATGTACAAACATCTTTTAAATTCCAACTCCGTATTCTTTTCTTGCATTAATAATAATAAAAAATTGTACTAGACTGTCACACGCATCAGATCACGTGAGGTCACGAGGACCCGGAAGTAACCTCACGCAGGTATTTAAGCAGGAAGCAGGTGTTGTCTAGCACCAGACATTGAGTTCATGAAAGACTCCACGTCAGGTCCCGACTCCAATTCAACTCACGTGAGTAAAACTCTCTGCTCTACGGAGCTCTTATCTACCTGTCTGTGTGCGTGTGAGAACGCGGATTTCTTGGTGGAAATCTCTACTCCTTATCGGAGCGTTCTCAGACCAACTGCGTGATTAACCTGCTCACTCGCTCACTTCCGCGTTTGAGTTTTCCGTCACGCTACAAAGGGACTTATCTCGATCATTCATCTCTCGTCAAGCCTCCGTGACAGAATGTCTGGTCCCGAAACGGTCCCGGCGGATTTGGGGCAATTGTGGGGTGTGATCCAGCAGCAGTCGGGGAAATCATGAGTCT